>NC_083447.1:3075000-3085000 GCF_020745735.1 Hemiscyllium ocellatum
TCTCTCTCTCTCTTTGTTAAATGAAAGACAATCTCAGCGTGTGAGTTCTGAGGACTGAGCCAAAATGAAAGTTCCCACGGTCTGACTGAGTAATCTCCTCCTCTCAGTCTCATACTGTGACTAAAAAAGGACAATACAAATCGTTGGGTTTTACTCTATAAGGCAGGCTCTGACCTGAAATATAAAATTATTTCAACCTGACAATGATTTAATGTGACCATTTTCTCACAGAGGCTAGATACTTGGCATTTCCAGTGTGAGACCGGGAGGTATTTTAATTATTGTTTGATCAATGTCCTGCGTTCTGATTATTTATAGCCAGTTAAATTCAGGAAGTTCAGAAATATAACAGTGTGGTCTGTTAATATCCACATCAGAGGAGCTGAACACTCTCTGCTCTTCACCTGAATGGGAGGTGGGTGTCACTGAGGGACCAGCAGTTAGTGCCCGTCCTAGTTTGTCAGAACAAAGGTGTTGAGTTCCTTCCACAGCCACTGTCGTGCTTTGGGGACAGGAACGATGCTGTTAGGGAGGGGCTTCCTAGGTCTTGATCCTGTGACAAAGCTTCTTTGTCCTGGATGGTGTCGAGCTTCTTGAGTGTTGTTGGAGCTGCCCCCATCCAGGGGCAAGTGGGGAGTATTCCCTCACACTCCTGACTTGTGCCTTGGAGATGGTGGACAGGCTTTGGGGGGTCAGGAGGGGAGTTACTCGCTGCAGGATTCCCAGCCTCTGACCTGCCCTTGTAGCCACTGTGTTTATGTGGGGAGTCCAGTTCAGTTCCCAGTCAATGGTAGCCTCCTGGGAGGGGGTCAGTTAGCTCAGTTGGCTGGTTGGCTGGTTTGTAATTCAGAATGAAGCCAACAGCATGGGTTCAATTCCCAGACACTGGGTGAGGTTACCCTGAAGGATTCCCCTTCCCAACCTCTCTCCTCGACAGAGGCACAGTGACCCCCAGATTAAACTGCTTCCCCCCACTTGTCCTCTCTCTCTGTCTCTCCCTAATGAAAAAATGGGACTAGGATCTAGTCGAACTATGATAACTTTACCTTTCCCTCTCAGGATGTTGATGGGGGTTTAGTGATGGTGGTGCCATTGAATGTCAAAGGTCAATAGTTAGATTCTCACTTACAATAATAGACTCCTAGGACGGAAACAGACCCTTCGGCCCATCCAGTCCACGCCAACATGTTCCCAAACTAAACTAGTCCCACCTGCCTGCTCCTGGCCCATCTCCCTCCAAACATCTCCTATTCATGAACTTATCCAAATGTCTGTTAAATGCTGTAACTGTCCCCACATCCACCACATCCTCAGGAAGGTCATTCCACACTCGTCCCACCCTCCAGGTAAAAACGTTACCCCTCGTATCCTTTTTAAATCTTTCTCCTTGTGTCTTAACAATGTGCCCCCTAGTTCTGGACTCCCACCCCCCCCCCCCCCCCCCCCCCATCCCAGGCAACACGCCCTTGCTATTTACCCTCTCCATGCCCCTCATGATTTTATAAACCTCTATAAGGTCACCCCCTCAGCCTCCCACACTCCAAGGAAAAATGACCCAGTCTATCTTCATGACTCAAACCCTCCATTCCCACAACATCTTGGTCAATCTGTTCTGAGCCCTCTCCTGTTTAATAATCTCCTTCCTATAGCAGGGTGACCGGAACTGCACACAGTACTCCAGGAGAGGCCTCACCTGTTGGAGATCTGCCTCTAACTTGTTAATCTAATGGAGAGGTGGCAGAGTTTATAATAAATATCCCATTAGGTCATTCACTTTGTATTAGAGGAGGGGAGGCTGGCAAATAACCCACTGCCGATACCTTACAACCAGCCTGACTGACCACTGACCAGCCTGACTGACCACTGACCAGGCTTACTGACCGGCCTTACTGACCAGCCTTACTGACCACTGACCAGCCTGACTGACCACTGACCAGGCTTACTGACCGGCCTTACTGACCAGCCTGACTGACCACTGACCAGCCTGACTGACCACTGACCAGGCTTACTGACCGGCCTTACTGACCAGCCTGACTGACCACTGACCAGGCTTACTGACCACTGACCAGGCTTACTGACCGGCCTTACTGACTGGCCTTACTGACCACTGACCAGCCTTACTGTCCACTGACAGGCCTTACTAACCACTGACCATGCTTACTGACCGGCCTTACTGACCACTGACCAGGCTTACTGACCACTGACTGGCCTTACTGACCACTGACCAGCCTTACTGTCCACTGACCAGCCTTACTGACCATTGACCAGCCTTAGTGACCACTGACTGGCCTTACTGACCACTGAACAACCTTAGTAACTACTGACTGGCTTTAGCAATGAGCCTTAGTAACCATTGACTGATCTTAGTGACCACCGACTGTCCTTAGTAACCACTGACCAGTCTTAGCAACAGCGGTATTTTCCAAGATGACCATTCTTGGTATCTTGTATTTGCCACCGGTACGTGTGTGTCTATGTGTCCAAGTCTGTCTGTGTCTATGTGTGTCTGTGTGTCTGTGTCTATGTATGTGTGTGTGTGTGTGTGTGTGTCTATGTGTGTGCCTGTGTCTGTGTGTCTATGTGTCTGTGTCTGTGTGTCTATGTGTGTGTCTGTGTGTGACTGTCTGTGTGTGTCTGTGTGTCTATGTCTGTGTGTCTATGTATGTGTCTATGTGTGTGTCTGTCTGTGTGTGTCTGTGTCTATGTGTGTGTGTGTCTATGTCTGTGTGTGTGTGTCTGTGTGTGTGTGTGTCTATGTGTCTATGTGTGTCTATGTCTGTGTGTGTAGGGGGGTGTCGGGGGGAGCACTGAGTGAGGATTGTTTATCTGGCGTTAGCAGCCCCTGCCCCGTGCCTATGCCGCTCTGGAGGAGTGCTTGGTAAAGCTGGAATGGCTATATAGATGCAGGTTGTTGTTGTTGGAGGGAAACCGAGAACCGGCCGGAGAATTGGAGGAGGAGTGAGTGGGGAAGAGGTCGGAATTGCAAGGGAATGTCCGGCATTGGCCCACTGACCATGTGATCAGCCTTGAGCCAGAGTGGGCCGAACAGGAAACCCCAGCTGGACTGTATCATGGGCAATGGGGGGGTGGGGGAGGGGGGTGCAGTTTGTTTAATTTCTTCAACAAACCTTGGTGAGGCTTTAGAGCAGAGCTGGGGAAGGCCGCATTATGTTAGTTGTAAATAATAAGGCCGCATCCAAGAAACTTCAATTATATATCCTTCAAAATTCACACTATTTTGTAAAAATCTAACTACTAATTTCCTTTTACTCTCTGGCATTTTAAATACACTCAGTTTAAGATTAAAACAAAAATAGTGAAGGACGAGAAAAACATATTAATAAAAAATAAAAGATTTGTTCTGCAAAATTTAGATTCATTCAAAAGGCCACACACAACGGCCTAGCCGTAAGCCTGCAGGTTCCCCACCCCTGCTTTAGAGCTTTCAGTGAGGTTGGGGGTGGGGGGGGAGAGGAGGTGGGGGAGGTGGGGGGAGTAGGGGGGCAGGGGAGTGGGGAGGAGGGGAGTGGGGGGGAGACGGGAGTGGGGGGGCAGGGGAGTGGGGAGGAGGGGAGTGGGGGGGGGGAGACGGGAGTGGGGGGGCAGGGGAGTGGGGAGGAGGGGAGTGGGGGGAGGGGGGAGACGGGAGTGGGGGAGGCGGGGGGAGTAGGGGTTGGGATTTGAAGAACTGTGCCCAGATATTTCTTCATCCCCGACCAGAAATTAGCCGTGTTTGGGTGTGGGTTCTGTCTGTGGAGTTGGCTCTGGATCTAACCCCATGGACACTAGAACATAGAACAATGCAGTACAGAACAGGCCCTTCGGCCCTCGATGTTGTGCCGACCTGTGAACTAATCTAAGCCCAGCCCTCTACACTATCCCATCATCATCCATGTTCTTATCCAAGGATTGTGTAAATCTCACTAATGCTGCCATAATTTCTCTCAAAAACGACAATGCCTGGAGATAAATTGAGAAATAAACATAAATGGTCACAATTCTCGTCTGATTCCCGAGGAGCCGATGGGGAACTTCGGAGCACACAATGGATGCAGTTTATTATCACAATCTCCCCTTTGATAGAATACACTGAAACACTTCAAATAATTCAGTCTTAGAGTTAGAGTTAGCTTTATTGTCACATGTATCCAAGTACAAAATACTAGAGTATAGAGCGCTCAGTGGGGGACGTTCTGAATCAGAGCGTTAGGAGTAACGCACACAGTGATTTATGTTAAAACATACGTAGAAAGGTGGGTATTGTGAGTAATTAATCAATCCCAAGTTTTATTTTAAAACATTCTGTTGGAAAACTTCTGTATTGTGAATGTCTGGTGGGAACTGTGACTTTGGGAGATATTTGGTTAAGTACATGAATAGGAAAGTTTTGGAGGGATGTGGGTCAGGAGCCGGCAGCTGGTGCTAATTTACTTTGGGGTTATGGTCAGCACGGACTGGTTGGGCTGAAGGGTCTGTTTCCGTACTGTATGACTCTATGACTCTAAATCCCAGTGACAGTGGACTCACGGCCGGATTGAGGGATTGCTGCAGTGTCTGGGGTACCGTCAGTGGGATCTTGCTGTGCTGAACTTGGCTGCTGTGCTTCCCCGCGTGGCGACAGTGACTACCCTTCCCACCCTCAGCGCTGACCCCTCCCTCAGCGCTGACCCCTCCCTCGGAACTGACCCTCCATCAGCACCGACCCTCCCTCAGCACTGACCCTTCCTCGGAACCAACACTCCCTCAGCACTGACCCTCCCTCGGAACTGACCCTCCCTCGGAACTGACACTCCCCCAGCACTGACCCTCCCTCAGCACCGACCCTCCCTCGGAACTGACCATCCCTCAGCACTGACCCCTCCCTCAGCACTGATCTTCCCTCAGTACCGACCCTCCCTCAGCACTGACCCCTCCCTCAGCACTGACCCTCCCTCGGAACTGACCCTCCCTCAGCACCGACCCTCCCTCAGCACTGACCCCTCCCTCAGCACTGACCCCTCCCTCAGCACTGACCCTCCCTCGGAACTGACCCTCCCTCAGCACTGACCCTCCCTCAGCACCGACCCTCCCTCAGCATTGACCGTCCCTCAGCACTGACCCTCCCTCAGCACTGACCCTCCCTCGGAACTGACCCTCCCTCAGCACCGACCCTCCCTCAGCATTGACCCTCCCTCGGAACTGAACCTCCCTCGGCACCGACCCTCCCTCGGAACTGACCCTCCCTCAGCACCGACCCTCCCTCAGCGTTGACCCTCTCTCAGCACCGACCCTCCCTCAGCACCGGCCCTCCCTCAGCACCGACCCGCCCTCAGCATTGACCCTCCCTCAGCATTGACCCTCCCTCAGCATTGACCCTCCCTCAGCACTGACCCTCTCTCAGCATTGACCCTCCCTCAGCACTGACCCTCTCTCAGCACCGACCCTCCCTCAGCACTGACCTTTCGAGGGAGGGGTCTGTTGGCGGTGTTCCGTGACCGTGGGGAGGCTGAGTGGAGTAGTGAGGGAGAGGCTGCTGGCTCCCTGTTTAGTGGAAGGATTCTGAGTTAGAAAGCTTAACTTTAAAATCATTGGATGGAGCAGTTGTTCAGCGGTTAGCACTGCTGCCTCAGAGCACTAGGATCCCAGGTTCGATTCCAGCTTCAGGCGACTGTCTGTGTGGAGTTTGCACGTTCTCCCCGTGTCTGCGTGGGTTTCCTCTGGGCGCTCCGGTTTCCTCCCACAGTCACAAAGACGTGCAGGTTGGGGTGGATTGACTGTGGAAAGTGTAGGGTTACAGGGGCAGGGTGAGGATGCTTTTTGGAGGGTCGGTGTGGACTCAATGGGCCGAATGGGCTACTTCCACACTGTCAGGATTTTATGAGCAGGAGCAAGTGTGACTGGGAGGGGGGCACGCAGGGGGAGAAGAAAATACTTTGGGATTGAGAATGAGAAGGTGAGGGCTGAAAATGTGTTGCTGGAAAAGCGCAGCAGGTCAGGCAGCATCCAAGGAGCAGGAGAGTTGACGTTTCGGGCATGACCCTGAAGAAGGAAGCATCTGCAGTCCTCACTTTCTCCCCTGAGAAGGTGAGGGGTCAGGCATCATATTCAAACCAGACTTCCAAAGGGAGAACGATTCAGAGAGATAATGGCCTCACTCTATAACAATTGTCTGATTTCGTTGAGAGTTTTACTAAACACGTGCTCCCAGGGTATGGGTGTGGCTCCAGAATTTCCTGGGCAGAGAGTGGTCAGAGGTCAGCCATATTACTGTTATATATCGGCCAGATCGGGTAAGGATGGCGGATTGCCTTCTCCAATGGGAATCCGTGGAGAGGTTGGGGAGTCTCATATTTTATGAGAGTGGGGTGTATGGAAACCAGATTGTTCTTCGACTTTAATTTCACCGTCTCTGAGTGTGGGATTGGAACGGATACCCCAGAACAGTAACCTGGGATTGCTAACTCAGCAACATTCCCACCATTGTAGCTGGTATAAATATGAAAATACAAACCCTGTCTAGCCAGTGAATATCAACGATGTGAGATGGAGTCCCATTGACCCACTCTCTCAGTACGCCCCCTGCTCTGCCCAGGACAGTAAGAAATGACAGAGAGCTGTGAACACAGCCCAGTCCATCGCACAAACCAACCTCCCATCCACTGGCTCCGACTACACTTCCCACTGTCTCGGGAAAGGAACCTTAATCCTCAAAGACCCCCTCCCACCCGGTTATAATCTCTCCCACCCTCTTCCACCGGGCAGAGGATACAAAAGCTCAAACACATGGGCCGACGGATTCAAGGACAGCCCCTTCCCTGCTGTTGTTATTCTGCTGGATGGAGCTCGCAAATTTAATGCTGATCTTGTTCTTTCAGTGCATCCTCTCCAGCTGTGATATTGTATTCCTCACTTAGTGGCCTTTGATCTGTCCGTACTGCACACGAAACAGAACTTTTCACCTGGTACACGTGACAGTAATACATCAAACCAAAGTGTTTAACCTGAGGGTCACCAGTGTAAGATAATAGGACCAGAATTAGGCCATTACGTTTCTCAACCAACACCCCCTTCCCACCCCCCTTTCCCTTGATGTCCTTACTAACTGAGAAACAATTTGTCATTAATACACTCTATGAGTCAGCCTCTACAGTGGTACCTCAGGTAAGGATAGAGGATGAGAAGGGAAATCCTTTCCGCCAATGTGAGGATTGACCGTGTCCTGTTCCATCACCCTATATCACAATCCAACTGACCAGCCAACTGAACTAACAACTCTAGTCGTGTAAAAAGTGAGGTCTGCAGATGCTGGAGATCAGAGCTGAAAATGTGTTGCTGGTTAAAGCACAGCAGGTCAGGAAATCCTGATGAAGGGTTCTGGCCCGAAACGTCGAATTTCCTGTTCCTTGGATGCTGCCTGACCTGCTGTGCTTTAACCAGCAACACATTTTCAGCTAACAACTCTAGTCACCCTGCCATAGGAAGGATGCTATTAAACTGTGCATACAATGGTTTACCAGGATGTTGCCAGGGTTGGAGGGTTTGAGCTATAGGGAGAGGCTGAACAGGCTGGGGCTGTTTTCCCTGAAGCGTCGGAGGCTGAGGGGTGACCTTATAGAGGTTTATAAAATCATGAGGGGCATGGGTAGGGTAAATAGGCAAAGACTTTTCCCTGGGGTTGGGGAAATCCAGAACTAGAGGGTTTAGGGTGAGAGGGAAAGATATAAGAGGGACCTAAGGGGCAATCTTTCCACGCAGATTGGTACATGTATGGAATGAGCTGCCAGAGGAAGTGGTGGAGGCTGGTACAATTACAACATTTAAAAGGCATCTGGTTGAGTTATGAACAGGAAGGGTTTAAAGGGATATGGGTCAAATGCTGGCAAATGGGACTGGATCAGTTTAGGATATCTGGTCAGCATGGACGCGTTGGGCTGAAGGGTCTGTGTCCATGCTGTAAGATTCTATGACCCCTCACAGAATGAGGAGCTGACAGATTGAGAGAGTTCAATGGAACATGATCTGTGTGAGTCCCCCTCCTCCCCCTATCAAGGTCTCAGGTCCCTGGAGGGGCTGGGGGTTGGTGAGAGTTAGTAGCTTTCTGCAAGACCTTGCTCTCCTCAGCTTCCCGGTCGGCCGTTCTGTTTTTTTTATAGATCCCAGGACAAACACGAAGCAGATACCCACGGGAAAGAACTTGAGATCTGTCAGAGTCTGAAGGAATGTGTTAATTGCTGCAACAGCCAAGTGATTGAACTTGGGGCCTAACGCTCGAGAAGTCTGTGTCCCTTCCCTCTAACAAGACAATGTTATGTTTGGGAAACTGCTCACTCTCTCGGCCCTTTCCTCTCACAGGCCAGTGAGATCTCTGGGAATTTGAGCTCCAGCGTAACCGCGGAGATGTGGTACTTCTCTGCTGCCTAGCGAGAGGATTTGCGAAGTTTTGAACGAGCTCCAAACTTAGTGAAAAGTTGAGTCAGGCGTTTTCCTGCTCCTGTCGATAATAGAGATATATTAATAGCCTTATTGTGTCTGAAGTATGTCTCTGAAAGACGGGATATAAGATCGAATGCAATTGGTTAGTTTGGTTTGTATTAAGTTTTGAGAAGGTGAATGTCCAGAGTTTCTAGCTGCCACTGGCCCTCAAAAAGCCCATCATTTGGGTAAGACAGTAGGGCAATAGTATTGCCACCAGTTAGTAATGTGTAGAGTTAGATAAACCTTCTGGGAATGAGGGTTCGAATCTGCCCATGGACTATAGTGAGGTGTAAATCCCATTAAAGGTGAGTACTGTATATATACTCATTGCTGTAAACATTAATCTGATTTGTTGTGGTTCTGTTCGCCGAGCTGGGAATTTGTGTTGCAGACGTTTCGTCCCCTGTCTAGGTGACATCCTCAGTGCTTGGGAGCCTCCTGTGAAGCGCTTCTGTGATCTTTCCTCCGGCATTTGTAGTGGTTTGTCTCTGCCGCTTCCGGTTGTCAGTTCTTGCTGTCCGCTGCAGTGGTCGGTATATTGGGTCCAGGTCGATGTGCCTATTGATTGAATCTGTGGATGATTGCCATGCCTCTATGAATTCTCTGGCTGTTCTCTGTTTGGCTTGTCCTATAATAGTAGTGTTGTCCCAGTCGAACTCATGTTGCTTGTCATCTGCGTGTGTGGCTACTAAGGATAGCTGGTCGTGTCGTTTCGTGGCTAGTTGGTGTTCATGGATGTGGGTTGTTAGCTGTCTTCCTGTTTGTCCTATGTAGTGTTTTGTGCAGTCCTTGTGTGGGATTTTGTACACTACATTAGTTTTGCTCATGCTGGGTATCGGGTCCTTCGTCCTGGTGAGTTGTTGTCTGAGAGTGGCTGTTGGTTTGTGTGCTGTTATGAGTCCTAGAGGTCGCAGCAGTCTGGCTGTCAGTTCGGAAATGCTCCTGATGTATGGGAGTGTGGCTAGTCCTTTGGGTTGTGGCGTGTCCTCATAGTTACAAACTCCCAGCTCGGTGAACAGAACCACAACAACAAGCACCCGAGCTACAAATCTTCTCCCAAACTTTGAATTAATCTGATTTGCTAGAACCCTTTAGAGAAGGGTTAGCCTGCTGTTTTTATACCAGTGTGGCCCACTTGTGACTCTCCCTCTACGTCACCAATAGCTCTTGCATTTCTGTAGCGCCTTTCACTCCCACAGAGCTCTGTGCAATCACTGCTGTGACGTAGGGAAGGTGGAAGCCAATGAGAGTCGGTGTTGAACAGGGCCGGCCCTGTACCTGAACCAATCCCGTCGCGGTGGGGGTTGGGTTAGCCCAGCAGGCAGGAACTGACACCTCATCTCTTGAGGGTGGACTGAAGGGTTGCCTGTCATCAACTCTTCCCAGAGCTTTGGATGTCACTCAGTGCATGACCCTGGTTACAAACTGTACTGAAGAGGCGCATGAGCTAAGCAACGACAAGGGAGAGAACAGACAGTACCCATTGATTATTTCTGAACTGACAATGATGCTCCCGTTGAGGACAGTTACAGAGAGAACCAAGCCT
>NC_083447.1:3090000-3200000 GCF_020745735.1 Hemiscyllium ocellatum
CAGAGGTGTAAGGTTGGACTGGGGACAGACAAGGTCAGACATCAGACGACAGTACGTCATAGTCCAACTGAAAACAACCAATGTGGAGATCACAGTGGGTCAGGCAGCATCCACAGAGAGAGAGAGCAAACTAACGCTTGGAGTCTAGCTGACTCTTTATTGGAGTTACTTTTAATCCTAACCCAGCTCTGATAAGGAGCTCTAAACTGGAAATGTTAGCTTGCTCTCTCTCCATGGATACTGTCTGACCGGCTGAGATCTCCAGCATTTGTGGTTTTTCAGAGCAGATTCCAGCAACAGCAGCAATTTGTTCCCACATATTACATATTAAGCTGAAAGGAGGCCTGTGGATCACACTTAGTCATCTCCCATCTTCATCCACCTATCGCACTCCCAGCTACCATCCCCCCAGCCCCACACCCAAAACCCTCCCATTGATCTCTCAGCCCCCCCATCCCGGCCCACAGCCTCATTCCTGATGTAGAGTTCTTGCCTGAAACATCACCTCTCCTGCCCCTCAGTTGCTGCCTGACATGCTGTGCTTTTCCAGCACCACACTTCCGATTCTGATTCAGACCAGCTGTGATTTAACTGGGAGCTGGAGCAGGCTGGATGGGCTGAATGGCCTATTTTTCCTCCTAAGTCGTACTGTAGAACAAAGTTAAAAATCACACAACATCAGGTTATAATCCAACAACGATCCTGCTCCTCTAGCTACCTGGTGAAGGAGCAATGCAACGAAAGCTAGTGCTTCCAATTAAACCTGTTGGACTATAACCTGGTGTTGTGTGAGTTTTAACTTTGTCTACCCCAGTCCAACACTGGCTCCTCCTCATCAAGTCTTCAAGTGAATGATGTAAGTACGTCACTCCGAAATGAAGAACTCCGTTGGTAAATACTCAGGGTTAAGGCAGACTGGTCCTCCAGACCAGACTCCCCCATGGCAATGGGAGAGAATATCTGGAGAGATAGTTGGGAGGGTTAATGAACAGTCCTGGCTCTGAAATGTTTACTTTGATTGCTTTGAGTGTGTAAAGCCAGGGAAGGTTATCAGAAAGAAAGAGATAGCAGCCCATAACCAGAGACACAAAGTTAAAAATCCCACAACACCAGGTTATAGTCCCACAGGTTTAACTGGAAGCACTAGCTTTCGGAGCGACGCTCCTTCATCAGGTGGTTGTGTGCAGGGAGAGAGATATTCAGGGACAGGTTTCCCAAGAAAGGGTCTAGATGACCAAAGGCACTCCCTCAGCACTGACCCTCCGACAGTGCCCACTCCCTCAGCACTGATCCTCCGACAGTGCCCACTCCCTCAGCACTGACCCTCCGACAGTGCCCACTCCCTCAGCACTGACCCTCCGACAGTGCGGTGCTCCCTCAGCACTGACCCTCCGACAGTGCGGTGCTCCCTCAACACTGACCCTCCGACAGTGCGGCGCTCCCTCAACACTGACCCTCCGACAGTGCGGTGCTCCCTCAGCACTGACCCTCCGACAGTGCGGTGCTCCCTCAACACTGACCCTCCGACAGTGCGGTGCTCCCTCACACTGACCCTCCGACAGTGCGGTGCTCCCTCAACACTGACCCTCCGACAGTGCGGTGCTCCCTCAACACTGACCCTCCGACAGTGCGGTGCTCCCTCAGCACTGACCTCCGACAGTGCGGTGCTCCCTCAACACTGACCCTCCGACAGTGTGGTGCTCCCTCAACACTGACCCTCCGACGGTGTGACACTCCCTCAGCACTGACCCTCCGGCAGTGCCCACTCCCTCAGCACTGATCCTCCGATAGTGTGGCACTACCTCAGCGCTGACCCTCCGATAGTGTGGTGCTCGCTCAGCACTGACCCTCCGACAGTGCGGCATTCCCTCAGCTCCGACCCTCTGACAGTGCGGTACTCCCTCAGCACTGACCCTCCGACAGTGCGGCACTCCCTCAGCTCCGACCCTCTGACAGTGTGGCACTCCCTCAGCATTGACCCTCCGACAGTGCGGCACTCCCTCAGCATTGACCCTCTGACAGTGTGGCACTCCCTCAGCATTGACCCTCCGACAGTGCGGCACTCCTCAGCATTGACCCTCTGACAGTGCGGCACCCCCTCAGCATTGACCCTCTGACAGTGCTGCATTCCAGCTGTAGTACACTCTGAGTTACCGTCTGAATCTTGTGCTCTTGTCTCTGGAGTACGGTGTGTAGCCCTGGGCTGAGTGAGTGCTCCCAGTGTGAGGCAGCTAATGTGGCCCGGACTGACTGTGTGTGAGTTGTGTTATGGTAAGTACTGTCTGGTATGTCCTAGGGAAGGTGCAATGGGAAAATGTCAGCAACATTGTGGAGCAGGAGTTTTCAGAGGCTGCTCCCACAGCGAGGACGGAATAGCAGACAGGCTGTCGGGGAGGTACAAACATTGACTACAGATGCTGGAAACCAGCATCTGGGTTAGAGTGGTGCTGGAAGAGCACAGCAGGTCAGGCAGCATCTGTCTGGGAGCCCAGCACTAAGGTGATGGACCAGACACTCGCAGGATCCACACCAGCATGTCCCTAAGGTCTTACCGTTGTATCTGAATCTCCAGTCAGTCGTGATAATAACAACAATAATCAGAGGGTTAGATCGGGTGGACAGCGAGAGCCTTTTACCTCAGATGGTGATGGCGAGCACGAGGGGGCATAGCTTTAAATTGAGGGGTGATAGATACAGGACAGATGTCAGAGGTAGTTTCTTTACTCAGGGAGTAGTAGGGGTGTGGAACATCCTGCCTGCAACAGTGATAGACTCGCTACCTTTAAGGGCATTTAAATGGTCATTGAATAAACATATGGACGAGGATGGACCAGTATAGGTTAGATGGGCTTCAGTTTAGTTCCACAGGACAGCACAACATTGAGGGCTGAAGGGCCTGTACTGTACTGTAATGTTCCATGTTCATTGTCTGATCTCCATTAGCACACTCATATTGCCACCTAATGATGATATTAACATATTCTATCAAAGTAATCTTGAGATTCATTCACTCTGCTCCTAAATGGACATGTCAGGAAATTCAACTCTCCCTGAAGAACCCACGACGCTCAACTCCCTGCTGCCACACGGCCCCACTGTCAGCCCCACCTCCCGCCTGCCTGCAGATAGAAAAGTCCGACTTGCATTTCTGTAGCGCCTGACACCACCTCAAGGATGTCACAAAGTGATTTACAGCCAATGATGAGCCTTTGATGGATAGTCACAGCTGGAATGTAGCAGCCAATCTGTGAACAGCAAGATCCCACAAGCAGCAACTCAGACCAACAGCTTTAGAAACGTGGGCAAACGGGAGCAAGTGTTTGGGAGCATTCCAAATGTGGTCTGACCAGAGCCTCAGGAGGACACCCCTGTTTTTATATCAAAATCCTCTCAATCTAAATGCCATCATTGCACTTGCCTTCCTAACTACTGACTCAACCGACAAGTTTACTTTGAGAGAATCCTGGACTAGAACTCCCAAGTCTCTCTGTGCTTCAGATTTCTGAATTTTCTCCCCATTTAGAAAATAGTCCATGTCTCTATTCTTCCGAATGAAGTGCATGACCTCACACTTTCCCATGTTATACTCCATCTGCCACTTCTTTACCCACTGTCTTCACGTGTCCAAATCCTTCTGCAACCTCCCCGCCTCCCCAGTGCTACCTGTCCCTCCACCCATCTTTATATCATCTGCAAACGTAGCCAGAATGCCCTCCGTTCCTTCATTTAGATTATCTACAGTGTGGAAACAGGCCTTCGGCCCAACAAGTCCACACCGACCCTCCAAAGAGAACCATTCCCCTACATTTACCCCTTCACCTAACTTCAATTTAGCATGGCCAATTCACCCTGACCTGCACATCTTTAGACTGTGGGAGGAAACCGGAGCACCCGGAGGAAACCCACACAGACACGGGGAGAACATGCAAACTCCACACAGACAGTCACTCAAGGCTGGAATTGAACCTGGGTCTCTGGTGCTGTGAGGCAGCAGTGCTGACCACTGTGCCGCCCACAATTTAGATCATTATTCATCTAGAATGAATGATCTATTAATCGAGATCGTTAATGTATAAAGTAAAAAGTTGTAGTCCCAACACTGAGCCTTGCTGAACACCACCTGTCATCGGCTGCCATCCTCACACTCTCTACTCTCTGCCAGACGGCCCAGCTTCTATCCAGGCTAGCACCTTGCCCCTGACACCATGTTCTGCTCATGTACAGACTTTGGGATCGTTTACATACAACAGAGAGGGTCCATAAGACATAGGAGTGGAAGTAAGGCCATTCGGCCCATCGAGTCCACTCTGCCATTCAATCATGGCTGATGCAAACACACAGCACTGCACTGACAGGGTGAGATTGGGACCCCCTGACCCCAGAGTTTTGAGACTTTGTGAATCCAAATTAATCAGGACCTCCCCCCCACCCAGATATGAGCAGTTGGCATCTCGGTTCAGTCCTGGCAAAGATGGGGTGAGCGTCCTGATGAAGGGCTTATGCCCGAAACGTCGACTCTCCTGCCCCTCGGATGCTGCCTGACCTGCTGCGCTTTTCCAGCACCACACTCTCAACCTGATCTCCAGCATCTGCAGCCCTCACTTTCTCCTGGCAAAGGTGGGGGTGGGAGGGGGGGTGCCATGAGGGGTATGGGTACCTGTCCGAGGCAGTGGGGCAGACCCGAGATAGGCAGGAAGAGGAGGGTGGGGGTGGGGGGGAGAGAGAGTGCTCTTGATCCACCTCTCTGGCCAGTCACTGAAGTGAAACCTTTTCACAATCATTATGGCAGACAGAGGGTAAATATTTCAGACAGAAGCTGAGGGGGGTGTCTGGGTGACAGATAAAAGGAATGTTTGTCAGGAGTCCCTCCTCAGAATCCCAATCACCTACTTCTCTGATCCTGTCTACCTCCCAATCCAGTATCCTGTAGGCCATTCAGCCCATCCAGCCTGGTCCCCCCCTCCCCATTGCTGATCTGATCACCCAGTTACCGGCCTCCCCACAATCCCACTGATTCCCTTCCTGCTTAAAACTCTGTCCATCTATAATTCAAACCACCTTGGACTTGACTTCAGTTGCCAGTCTGAAAGCTGGTCCAATCTGTTTACAAAGCATCTCTCTCCTCGGCATCTCAACAACAACTTGCCTTCCTATAGCAGCAACCTTGGTGACCAAGGGTATGGTCAAAGCGATTAGTCTGAAGGAGGGTCTTACAGGAGGAGACCGAATGGGAGGGGGAGAGGGGACACAATTTTTCAGGGAGGAAATTCCAGAGTTTGGGAAACGACAATGGCAGAGGGATGGAAATCCGGAATATTCAAGGAGAGGGCCGGAATATAGAGGGGGGTTACAGAGATAGGGAGGGGGTGTAGGGGCTAGAGGGGGGTGACAGAGATAGGGAGGGGGTGTAGGGGCTAGAGGGGGTGACAGAGATAGGGAGGGGGTGTAGGGGCTGGAGGGGGGTGACAGGGATAGGGAGGGGGTGTAGGGGCTGGAGGGGGGTGACAGGGATAGGGAGGGGGTGTAGGGGCTGGATGGGGGTGACAGGGATAGGGAGGGGGTGGAGGGGCTGGAGGGGGGTGACAAAGATAGGGAGGGGGTGTAGGGGCTGGAGGAGGTTACAGAGATAGGGAGGGGGTGTAGGGGCTGGGGGGGTTACAGAGATAGGGAGGGGGTGTAGGGGGTGGAAGGGGTTACAGAGATAGGGAGGGGGTGTAGGGGGTTACAGAGATAGGGAGGGGTGTAGGGGGGTGACAGAGATAGGGAGGGGGTGTAGGGGCTGGAGAAGGTTACAGAGATAGGGAGGGGGTGTAGGGGGTGGAGGGGGTTACGGAGATAGGGAGGGGGTATAGGGGCTGGGGGGTTACAGGGATAGGGAGGGGGTGTAGGGGCTGGAGGGGGTTACAGAGATAGGGAGGGGGTGGAGGGGGTTACAGAGATAGGGAGGGGGTGGAGGGGGTTACAGAGATAGGGAGGGGGTGGAGGGGGTTACAGAGATAGGGAGGGGGGTGTAGGGGCTGGAGGGGGTTACAGAGACAGGGAGGGGGTGGAAGGGGTTTATAGAGATAGGGAGGGGGTGTAGGGGGTTACAGAGATAGGGAGGGGTGGAGGGGGGTACAGAGATAGGGAGGGGGTGTAGGGGCTGGAGGGTGTTACAGAGATAGGGAGGGGGTGGAGGGGGTTTATAGAGATAGGGAGGGGGTGTAGGGGCTGGAGGGGGTTACAGAGATAGGGAGGGTTGAGGTGTGCGGGAACATACAGATGAGTTAGAGAAAGTTGTGAGTCTGTCATTTCAATGCGGTGTTTCCTCTGTGTCTGTCCGGGGAGGTGGGAGGGTGAACTCTCCGCCGGCAGCTCACCCCGGGGCAGCTCCGCTCTCTGTGTCTCAGTAACCGGGCTGGCGGTGGAGAGCTGTGATGCTGCTGTGGCCGAATAGCTCAAGGAGAAATCTCGGTGGATGGGGATGGGGGAGAGAGGCGGCGGTGAAAGATGAGGGGCTGGTGTGGCTGTAAGTGGGGGGGGGGGGGAGTTCTGCCTCTCACACCCCCGTCCCTTCAGGGGAGGGGAGAGAGCTGGAGGAGTTGTGCACACACAGGGTTAAGGAACCGCGCCAGCCTTGGGAGGGAGAGGGAGAGGGAGAGAGAGAAAGAGAGGGAGAGAGGGTTGAGAAAGTGTGTTTGCTGCATTATATCCAGCTGGAGGGAAGCTCTCTCTCTCTCCCTCCAGCCCCTGGTGCTGGGAGGGATACAGAATGATCCGTTGCTGAGATCCCTGGCTGTTCCACTGAAGGAGAAAGGGTAGGAGGACATTGTAGAGTGGGGTCTGACTGGGAGGAGAGTCAGTCACCCCCTCCCCAAGAGCAGCACACAAGGACTGGCGGTGAGTAAAGAGATTTCCTGAGGCAGTCTCCCCTCTCTCGGGTTTGAGCAGATTTCATTTAGTCCTTTCCCACTCCTTGTCCTGTTCCAGGGACAGAGAGAAAATCCTCAGACCGCTCCTGGCTTCGGATTGTGTGAGAGTCGGCGCTGGGGGTTCACTCTGAAATTAACCACTTCCCAAAATCTCTCCCAGTTAATCCCAGAGAGGAACACTGTTCGGCCTCAGACAGACACACACTCACACACTCACACACAGACACACTCTCATACAGACAGACACTCTCACACAGACACACACACACAGACAGACACACACTCAGAAACACACACTCACACAGACAGACACTCACAAACAGACACACACACACAGACACACACTCACAGACAGACACACACAGACACACACACACTCTCACACACACAGACACACACACAGACACACACACACACACACAGACACACACACAGACACACTGACAGACACAGACACAGACACAAGCACTTGCTCCCTAAAATGTTCTTTCATTCTATATGAAGACGGAATAGTTTATCTGCTCTGGATATCAGTAACTTGATTCTAAAATGCTGAAAACTCCCCCAGAATGTCTCCACTGGCCGCAGAATTTCAAATTGAGACTGTAATCGAGAGGGAGTGAGGGGAGCTGGGGGTGGGTTAAGCTCCTGTTTCTGATAGAGCACTTTCAGTCTGAGGTTTATTGAAGGAATTTGGGCCAATCCCACTGGGAGAGACTCCATATTTTTTGGAAGAAATGCTGCTAATTTCAGAGCAATGAGAAAAAGGGGGAGAATTCATGAATGGGAGTAAAAACCACGTTGGAGGGGCATTAGTCTGGTGATCCACACTCGCCTCATTTGGAGGGTGGCCAGGCTAGAGAGGAGTCCACTTCTCCCCAGGATTGTGGATTCAAAACTAACTGCAGTTTGATCCTCCCAGGACACTGCTGAGGGAGTGCTGCACTGTCGGAGGGTCAGTGCTGAGGGAGTGGGCACTGTCGGAGAGTCAGTGCTGAGGGAGTGCCGCACTGTCAGAGGGTCAGTGCTGAAGGATTGCCATACTTTCGAAGGGTCAGTGCTGAGGGATCGCCGCACTGTCGGAAGGTCAGTGCTGAGGGAGTGCCGCACTGTCGGAAGGTCAGTGCTGAGGGAGTGCCGCACTGTCGGAGGGTCAGTGCTGAGGGAGTGCCGCACTGTCGGAGGGTCAGTGCTGAGGGAGTGCCGCACTGTCGGAGGGTCAGTGCTGAGGGAGCGGGCAGTGTTGGAGGGTCAGTGCTGAGGGAGCGGGCACTGTCGGAGGGTCAGTGCTGAGGGAGTGCCGCACTGTCGGAGGGTCAGTGCTGAGGGAGCGCCGCACTGTCGGAGGGTCAGTGCTGAGGGAGCGCCGCACTGTCGGAGGGTCAGTGCTGAGGGAGCGCCGCACTGTCGGAGGGTCAGTGCTGAGGGAGCGCCGCACTGTCGGAGGGTCAGTGCTGAGGGAGCGCCGCACTGTCGGAGGGTCAGTGCTGAGGAGTGGACACTGTCGGAGGGTCAGTGCTGAGGGAGCCCCGCACTGTCGGAGGGTCAGTGCTGAGGGAGCCCTGCACTGTCGGAGGGTCAGTGCTGAGGGAGCCCCGCACTGTCAGAGGGTCAGTGCTGAGGGAGCGGGCACTGTCGGAGGGTCAGTGCTGAGGGAGTGCCGCACTGTCGGAGGGTCAGTGCTGAAGGAGTGCCTGTTGAGGATGACCCCTCCTCAAAGGTCCCTCTGTAAATACTGACACGCTGACAGCCACAGTATCTCGCCTTAAACTGTGCCTGGCTGCTCCTGGGACACGACCATCTGTGACACCCCCTCGCACCCAATCGGGGAGGTGGGCAGACCTTCTGGCTTTATTTTGCTGAGCCATGGGGGAAATTGATGTCTGTCTCTGTCTGTCCCTGTCCCTGCCCCCACCATGTGCCCCTGTGAAAATTTATCCCTTCATCAACTTTGAAAGAATTTAGCTACGGTTTCGTTGCAACTTCACTGTTCATGGGATCTTGTTGTACGTAAATGGACGGATGTGTTTCCTCCATTGTACCAGTGAGTGCACTTCACTTTAAGATGCTCTGACATTGTATAAGGTGCTACGTAAATGCCAGTCTCCCGCACGGAATATCCATGCGATAACCAACGCCTGGTCTCTGTCTTCTTCCTGGTCACTTCCCAGTGTGATTCCAGTTGGGAAGAGGGTGCAGTCTATCAGAAACCTCACTCCGGAGCCCCGGAAAGGCACAACCCATTTGGAATTGTCTCTCTTTGTTTTTGTTGGTTAGGATCCGTGCCACATCTGCCTGGAGTTATTGTTTTTCTGATGTGGCGAGAGCTCTCTGATAAGGAGCTGTCTGAAAATGTTACACAGTTTGAACACGTTGCTCTCTGTCAGCACCAGCCGTCCCCCACACTCCCTTGAAAATGGCGATGAGATGAATCCTGCTCTTAGGCCAGAGGAGCAACTGGGAAATGTTCAAGAGTGGACACAGGCCGGTCCCCACTGTGACTCCCTGAGGACCCGGTCTTGGGCAGCGCGGTGAGGAGTGTCGAGTGTTTGGCATGAACCTAGATCATTCCAGCACAGTACAGGCCCTTCGGCCCTCAATGTTGTGCTGTCCTGTGGAACCAATCTGAAGACCATCTAACCTACACTGTTCCATTATCCTCCAGATGTCTATCCAATGACCATTTGAATGCCCTTAAAGTTGACGAGTCTCACAGGCTCAAAGTGACCCTCCCACGTTGCGTCTATCAGTTTGAGGTTCCGGACTCTACAGGCTTATCATTTTGAGTTGGACAATTCGATGACTATTTCCTGAGAGATTAGTTGTCTACTGCCAACTACTGGGGCAAAGATAATGTCTCAATCTCAGGGCTGCAATGCCCCTACCCCTGAGCCAGGAGCCCGGGGGGGTGGGGGGTTGGTGCTGTAACATCCCTGAGCGGGCTGACCAGGAAATATCGCGAAGGGTCCAGAGTTTGTCTGTGTGTTGGCTCATGGGACAGGAAAAGATCATGCAGGTCGGAAACTCCTGTCATTGGTCGATTTGAAAGGATCTGATCTCCTGGAGTGAATGGCCAATGGGCCAGCGAGATGGAAAGCTCAAATGAAGGCCTGAGTTTAGCCCCCAGGGAAGCAGTGCAGGTCAGGGAAGTCTCTCACAGATTGAGGGGAGTGACTGCAGGGGTGAGGAGCCCCCCTGTTAGAGATTGGAGGGGCTGGGGATTGGCCAACCTGCCCCAGAAGAGATTTAATCCAGCGTTTCATAATTGTGACAGGGGGAGAAACTGTTCCCATTGGCTGAAAGGTTGAGGATCAGAGGATCCCGAAGTGTTTGGATGGGCTGGGACTGTTTTGAGTGGAGAGTGGGAGGTGGAGGGGTGACCTTCACAAAGTCACGAGGGGCACAGATAAGGTGAGTGGAAGGAGGAGGCGGGGTCTTAAGGTGAGAGGGCAAAGATTTTGAAAAGGACACGAGGGGCAATTTGTTTTGCAAGTGGTTCGTCGGTAGAATGCGCTGACAGAGACGTGATGGCGTGGTGCTGAAAAAACACAGCAGGTTCGGCAGCATCTGGGGAGCAGGAGAGTCGGTGTTTTGGGCATAAGCCCTTTATCAGGAATGTGCACGAAACGTCGATTCTCCTGCCCCTCGGATGCTGCCTGACCTGCTGCGCTTTTCCAGCGCCACACTCTCGACTCTGATCTCCAGCATTCCACAGTTCTCACTGTCTCCGAGAGGAAGTGATTAGATTAGATTACTTACAGTGTGGAAACAGGCCCTTCGGCCCAACAAGTCCATACCACCCACACCCCTACATTTACCCATACACCTGACCCGCACATCTTTGGACTGTGGGAGGAAACCGGAGCACACCCACACAGACACAGGGAGAATGTGCAAACTCCACACAGTCTGAGGCGGGAATTGAACCCGGGTCTCTGACGCTGTGAGGCAGCAGTGCTAACCACTGTGCCACCATGCCGCCCACGATGCGGGCAACATTACAATACGGGTAGGGAATGACAGGATTCCAATTTACGGGTGACTGGGGGAAAAAATCTGAAGGAATATAAATAATGATCTCGGTCGTGTGGCGAGTGGGCCAAGGTCTGGAATGCATTTCCCTGAGAGTGTGACAGAGACAGTGTGTAATGGAGGCTTTCAGAGGGGGGGGTTAGACAAACAGCAGGAGGGAGGGGTGTCACAGGCAGAGAGTTGGGGAGTGGGACTGGCTAACTGAAGTATTTTTACAATTTGAGCCATGTTGTGACACACATCTGCGAGTCCCAGAGGTAAGGGCACTATCACTGTGCCACAAGAAGCCCATGGAATGAAATGACTCATGCAGAGAGCTGACATGCGCTCTGTAGGCTGAATGGCCTCCCCTATTTGCCGTGATTATTCCAATTGAAGTGGGTGCAAGGGATTTGCCTCTCTCTCTTTAACCAGGAAATAGGGATAAAGTGGGAAATGAAAATATTGTCATCTGGGTGGGTACGTGTGTCCAAGGTGGGGGCTGACCACCTAACCAGAAATTTGTGATGGGATTAAGATGGTGTCAGAGCATTGGAAATCGATCTGACAGTAAACCATGGTGATTGAATTTGTCTTACGCCCCAAGTGTCTGTGAAGGAGTAATTGGATGTGGGTTTGGGTGGGATGCTGTTTGGACCGAATGGGCTGAATGGCCCTTTTTCTGCACCATGTGGGTTCCATGATTCACAAACCACAAGGGATGAACTCAGATTTCTCCAATTTCCTCATTTCCCCCTCCCCCCACCTTGTCTCAGTCCCAACCCTCGAACTCCGCACCGCCTTCTTAATGTGTAATCTTCTTCCTGACCTCTCCGCCCCCCCACCCCACTCCGGCCTATCACCCTCACCTTGACCTCCTTCCACCTATCGCATTTCCATCGCCCCTCCCCCAAGTCCCTCCTCCCTACCTTTTAGCTTAGCCTGCTGGACACACTTTCCTCATTCCTGAAGAAGGGCTCATGCCCGAAACGTCGACTCTCCTGCTCCTTGGATGCTGCCTGACCTTTCCATGATTCTGACCTTGCTTTCATTGTTCAGACCTTTCAGTACAGAAACTAATCACTGCAGATACTGGGAATCTACTGAGAATAGCAAATCTGAGATCCCAGCGGGTCAGGCAGCATTCACGGAGAGAGAACAAGTTAACGTTTCGAGTTTAGAGACTCTGGTGAAGAGCTCTGTAATTTCCATCATTTTTTGTTTTGCTTTGAGTGTAGGAGTTAGGACTAAATGGGGAGAAAATTCAGAAATCTGAAGTGCAAATGGACTTGGGAGTCCTGGTTCAGGATTCTGTTAAAGTGTTTGTGGGTGGCATGGTGGCACAGTGGTTAGCACTGCTGCCTCACAGCGCCAGAGACCCGGGTTCAATTCCTGCCTCAGGCGACTGACGGTGTGGAGTTTGCACGTTCTCCCCGTGTCTGCGTGGGTTTTCTCCGGGTGCTCCGGTTTCCTCCCACAGTCCAAAGATGTGCAGGTGAATTGGCCACGCTAAATTGCCCCTAGTGTTGGGTGAAGGGGTAAATGTAGGGGTATGGGTGGGTTGCGCTTTGGCAGGTCGGAGTGGACTTGTTGGGCCGAAGGCCGGTTTCCACACTGTAGGTAATCTGAACTTGAAATAAAATCAGGGATGCATTTCTGAGGCTTTATAAGGATCTGGTCAGACCAGATGTAGTGAGCGCTGTAGATGCTGGAGATCAGGGTCGAGAGGGTGGTGCTGGAAAAGCGCAGCAGGTCAGGCAGGAGAGTCAATGTTTCCGGCATTTAGAATATTGTGAGCAATTTTGGGCCCATTACATCCGGAAGGATGTACTGGCCCTGGAGCAGCTCCAGAGGAGCTTCATGACATTGATCCCAGGATTGAAAGGCTTAACATATGAGGAACGTTTGAGGACTCTGGGGCTCAGTGGAGTTTGGAAGGATGAGGGGTGATCCGATCAAAACAGTCCAAATGCTCACTCAGCAGATGTCAACAGGAGCTTTCTCTGGCCAAGAGAGTCTCAAAGCAGAAGATGTTAGGAAGATGTTTCCATTGGTAGGAGAGACTAGGACCCGAGGGCACAGCCGTAGAGTAAAGGGAAGACCCTTTGAGAATGGAGATAAGGAGAAACGTCTTCAGCCAGAGAGTCGGGAATCTATGGAATTCATTGCCACAGAAGGAATGGTGGCACAGTGGTTAGCACCGCTGCCTCACAGCGCCAGGGACCTGGGTTCAATTCCCGACTCAGGCGACTGACTGTGTGGAGTTTGCACGTTCTCCCCGTGTCTGCGTGGGTTTCCTCCGGGTGCTCCGGTTTCCTCCCACAGTCCAAAGATGTGCGGGTCAGGTGAATTGGCCATGCTAAATTGCCCCTAGTGTTAGGTAAGGGGTATATGTAGGGTTATGGGTGGGTTGCGCTTTGGCGGGTTGGTGTGGACTTGTTGGGCCGAAGGGCCTGTTTCCACACTGTAAGTAATCTAATCTAAAAAAGGATGTGGGGGCCGGGTCACTGAGTATATTTAAGATGGAGATAGATAGGATCTTGATTATCAAGGGTTATGGGGAGAAAGCAGGGATTGAGTAATGTATCAGCCATGATTGAATGTGGACTCGATGGGCTGAATGGCCTGATTTCTGCTCGTGTGTCTACGGTCTTCTGGGACATCATGTTGAGATTGAACAGGATGTTGGTGAGGTCTCCCCTGGAATATTACGTGCAGTTTGAGTCGCCCTCCTGTAGGAAGGACATTTTTAAGTGGGAGAGGATGTTCCTGGGAACGGAGGGTTTAGATTCCAACCCACTCAGTGCAGAACAAAGATCATGTCTCATGTTCCTTTAGGTCATTTTCCAGGCAGATAAACCAGGGTTGTCCTCACTGGGAATGGCTTATCCTGGAGCGGGAATACTGGCGATTTCTCAATCCTTCCATACTCAGTCTCAGTTCCTGATGGAGCTGTTGTAGGGAACATTCAGACAGAGCAGTTAGTCATAACTGCCACTGAGTGACTGAGAGAGCAGAGATTGACGTAATCCCACTCGCGCCAAGGAATGGTTTCATGCGTATACATCACCGGAGACCACAGCAATCCCTGACCACCCCTGTAGATCTGGTCACTGCCTTTCTGACAGTGCGGCACTCCCTCAGCACTGACCCTCTGACAGTGCGGCACTCCCTCAGATTCTGTATTCTCTGAAGGTCGGTGCTGAGGGAGCGCCGCACTGTCAGAGGGTCAGTGCTGAGGGAGCGCAGCACTGTCGGAGGGTCAGTGCTGAGGGAGTGTTGCACTCAGTGTTGCTGTCATTTGGAGGTAACTGTATATTGCAACCTCATTTGCCCCTTCACCTTAAAGTGACAAGCTCCAGGGATTGGGCATGAATAGGGGGAATGGACAAGGTGTTTTCCCTGGGATGGAGGGGGGGTAAATCCAGAACTAGAGGCCATAGGTTTCAGGAATTTAAAAGGCATCTGGATGGGTATATGAATAGGAAGAGTTTGGAGGGATATGGGCCAAGTGCTGGCAGGTGGGACTAGATTAGGTTAGGATATCTGGTCGGCACGGACGGGTTGGACCGAAGGGTCTGTTTCTGTGCTGTACATCTTTGAGTCTATCACGCTGTGAAGTTATGGTGAGGAAATAGGGGAGTTCTGACTGGGAGTCCTGTCCAACAATTATTCATTGAACACACCTTACAGACAGAGATTAATCTTTACATCTTTGACAAAATGATAGCAAAATGACCCTCTTAAAAAAAAACCCGGCTGGTTTAGCACTTGGGGCCCCTGCAGTGGTTGTGAGAGGTGCTACATCAATTCAAGGTTTTCCATTGCTTCTCCATCTCAGATTCAGGAGTCAGATTTCCAATCCAGGAATGCCCTTCCTAAATGAAGTGAAATATATCCGTGTGGAAGTTGTTGCTTGCTGTTTGCAGTAGTTGGCTGATCGAACACAAAGACATATTGGCCTGGCACTCGGGGAGAGTGGGCAGGTCGTTGACCCTTCCTCCTCCTCAAGTTCCCAGAAACTCTGTTCCTTCCTGTTGCTTTCTGAAAACCTGCCGTGACCCATTCCTGGTGCGGCCCCTGTGCTATTCCCCCTGCCGTGACCCATTCCTGGTGCGGCCCCTGTGCTATTCCCCCTGTACAGCTCACAAAGAGAAGCCATTGTGAAACCTTGTGGGTCAGAGTTGGTCACTTCATGTGAACAGCCAGCTTTGTCCAATCAGTGTCGGTGCTGCGGTTTGCCTGGAGCCCTGGCAGGGTCTGAGTGTGACAGCTGGTTAAACAAAACCAGCAATCCGTTCAGCGGGGAGAGACCACAGCACTGAGGACTTCACAGTACTGACTGTCCTGATGTAAAACAATACCTACCTTTAGGTTCAGGGGGCACTGTCGGAGGGTCAGTGCTGAGGGAGTGGGCACTGTTGGAGGGTCAGTGCTGAGGGAGTGTTGCACTGTTGGAGGGTCAGTGCTGAGGGAGTGCCGCACTGTCGGAGGGTCAGTGCTGAGGGAGTGCCGCACTGTCGGAGGGTCAATGCTGAGAGAGCGCCGCACTGTCGGAGGGTCAGTGCTGAGGGAGTGGGCACTGTCAGAGGGTCAGTGCTGAGGGAGTGTTGCACTGTCGGAGGGTCAGTGCTGAGGGAGTGCCGCACTGTCGGAGGGTCAGTGCTGAGGGAGTGCAACACTGTCGGAGGGTCAGTGCTGAGGGAGTGCCGCACTGTCGGAGGGTCAGTGCTGAGGGAGGGCTGTATTGTCAGAGAGGCAGAATTGAGGGAGCCCTGTGCTGAGGTATGGCAACGAAAGAGGCTGCATTTATATAGTGCCTTTTGCAGCTTGTGAACGTCCCAGTCCATGTTGCCAGCCTGTGAAGTGTGTGGTTGTTGATGTGGTGTGGGAAATATCCGAGCAGTTTTCCTGTTGACACGGCATGGGGCTGTTTGCTCACGGAGAGAGTTTCTGTTCCTCCTCGATTCCCAAACAGCCAAACCTCGGAAACCACGGACACTCCTGATCCGAACGCTCCGTTTGTCCCAGGGCTGTTTCTGGGAGAGTGGCTCCTGAAGATGGCCTGTTGTCATGGTAACTTTACTGGCCTAGCAACCAGCAACCTTCCTCCCAGAGCTCAGACCCAGGATCAAACCCCACCGCGGGAAATGGTTATACGTAAATTCAGGGAAGGGCTACCCTCAATGTGAGAGCGTTGCTGTCACACTCCAGCCCAGAGTCACTCATGTCCCTTAGGGAGGGGAATCCACTCTCCCTCCCCTGCTCAGGCCTACATGTGACTACAGGCCCACTGCCATGTGGCTGCTTTTTAACCACTTTCTGAAAGGGCCCTGACGAGACACTCAGGTCCAGGGGCAACTAGGGAGGGGCAGTAAGTGCTGCTTGAGTCAGTGATGTCACATCACACGTACAAATTAAACTTTTGGAAAGAGAAAGCAAAGGTTTGGAGCAGGATTAGGTCTTTCAGCCCATCGTACCTCTGCTATCATTCAATAAGATCACTGGCAATCTGATGGTAGCCCCTTTCCTGTCTGACCCCCATCACCCTCGGCTCCCTCATTGATCAGAAACCTGCCTCACATCATCCTCCCCAGCGCCTGGGAAGGGGAATTCCAAACTCCGAAACATTTAGCAAACGTCATCTTTACATGAATCTCATTCTCATTCCCTCGCTCACCTTTCTCACTCTCTATTTCTCTCTCTCTCTCTCTCTGTCTGTCTCTCTTGCTCCCTCGCTCTCTCACGCTCTTTCTGTCTCTCTCATTCTATCTCTCGCTCTCGCACTGTCTTTTCCTCTCTCTCTGTCTCTCACTCACTCTGTCTCTCTCGCTCTCTCTCTCACACACACACTCTGTTTCTCTCCACTCTCTCTCTCTCTCTCTCCATCTCTCTCTCTCTCCATCTCTCTCTCTCTCTCGCTCTCTGGCTCGCTCGCGCTCTCCCTCTCTCTCTCTCTCTGGCTCTCTCTCTCACACACACACACAATCTCTCTCTCTCTCTCTCTCTCTCTGGCTATGTTTCTTGCTCTCTCTCTCTCTCTCTCTCTCTCTGTCTGTCTGTCTCTCGCTCTCTCTCTCTGGCTCTGTCTCGCTCTGTCTGGCTCTGTCTCGCTCTGTCTGGCTCTGTCTCTTGCAATGTCTCTTGCTCTCTGTCTCTTTGGCTCTCTCTCACACACACACTCTCTCTCTGGCTCTGTCTCTCTCTCTCTCTCTGGCTCTCTCTCTCACACACACACACAATCTCTCTCTCTCTCTGGCTATGTTTCTTGCTCTCTCTCTCTCTCTCTCTCTCTCTCTCTGTCTGTCTGTCTCTCGCTCTCTCTCTCTGGCTCTGTCTGGCTCTGTCTCGCTCTGTCTGGCTCTGTCTCTTGCAATGTCTCTTGCTCTCTGTCTCTTTGGCTCTCTCTCACACACACACTCTCTCTCTGGCTCTGTCTCTCTCTCTCTCTCTCTCTCACACACACTGTCACTGCTTCTGTCTGTCTCTGCCCCTCTCGCTCTGTCTGTCTCTATCTCTCTCTGTCTCTCTCTGTCTGTCTCTGTCTCTCACTCGAAGTCCTGTCTTTAGTGAATGCCTGAAGCAGTTTATTGGAATCGACTGAAATCACTCCCACTGCTCCCTCACCATTTGATCTGCAACATTTTCTTCCAACCAATTAATCTGCACCGTTTCATTTGCTGGATTTATTTGATTGCCAGCCTGATCTCTGTTATCTCCTTTTTCTCCCTGTATTTTCCATACGGACAGATTTAGAAGCTGCTAAATTATTTCTTAATCTCTCCGTCACATCCTGCTCTGAGTCTGTCAGTGAAGAGAGTCAGTAACCCATTTCCCTCGCTAGGTCTGTGACTGTTTATTGAAGGAAGCTTCCACTGGAACCTGGGAGTTTGGGACAGGAGGAGGCCATTCAGCACTGTCAGTCTGCTACCCCATTCAATCAGGTCAAGGCTGATCATGTCCCATTCCCCACTCAGCTC
The DNA here is from genome assembly GCF_020745735.1 of Hemiscyllium ocellatum. NCBI lineage: Eukaryota > Metazoa > Chordata > Chondrichthyes > Orectolobiformes > Hemiscylliidae > Hemiscyllium > Hemiscyllium ocellatum. The sequence goes on from NC_083447.1 coordinate 3,107,903, forward strand.
CAGGAGATCCCTGCAGGAGTCCCTCAGGGGAGTGTCCTGGGCCCAACCACCTTCAGCTGCTTCATCAATGTCCTTCCCTCCATCAGAAGGTCAGAAATGGGGATATTTGCTGATGACTGCACAGTGTTCAGCACCGTTAGTGACTCCTCAGACACTGAAACAGTCCGTGTTCAAATGCAGCAAGATCTGGACAATATCCAGGCTTGGGCTGACAAGTGGCAAGTAACATTCACGCCACACAAATGTCAGACAATGACCATCACCAATAAGAGACACTCTAACCACCGCCCCTTGACATTCAATGGTGTTACCATCACTGAATCCCCCACTACCAACATCCAGGGGGTTATCATTGACCAGAAACTCAACTGGACTCACCACATAAACACAGTGGCTACAAGGGCAGGTCAGAGGCTGGGAATCCCGCAGCGAGTAACTCCCCTCCTGACCCCCCAAAGCCTGTCCCACCATCTCCAAGGCACAAGTCAGGAGTGTGAGGGAATACTCCCCACTTGCCCTGGATGGGGGCAGCTCCAACAAACACTCAGGAAGCTCAACACCATCCAGGACAAAGCAGCTCCCCCTTGATTGGCCCCACATCCACAACCACCCCCTCCCTCCCCCACCGACGCTCAGTAGCTGCAGTGTGTACCATCTACAAGATGTACTGCAGAAACTCACCAAAGATCCTCAGGCAGCACCTTCCAAACCCACAACTACAAAGAGTTATAGAGACATGTAACACGGAAACAGACCCTTTGGCCAAGTGAAGAGGCGAGGGGGGGCGTGGGGTGGTAGGGCTTTAATGGATATCCCTTTCAACGACTCAGCAGAGAACAATGGACTATCTTAATGTTTCAATAACATGTTCCTGACGGGGAAATTGAACCTGAAGGTGTCCATTCGGCCCATTTTATCCATCCTTCCCAAGGACATGTGGACCTCTTCTATTTCCAGTAGTTAGGCCCCTCCTCTGAGATTTAGAATCCCCAGTCCCAGAGTGAAGGGGTGTACCGCATGGGACAGAGATGCCGTCACTCAGGGAGCAGTGAATCTCTGCAACTTTCTGCCCCCGAGACTGTGGAGACTGTGATGCTGAGCGTGTTCTAGATGGAGATTGATAGAGGGATATGGGGATTGTGCAGGGAAATGGTATTGGCAATCTGCCCTGATCTGGTTTAATGACAGTCAGCGATTAGTCTCCTCCTGCTGCTATTTCCCATATTCCGTAAAACCGTCAGAAATAGGAACAGGAGGAGGCCATTCGGCCCCTCGAGCCTGCCCTGCCATCCAACAGGATCATGGCTGATCTGAGATTCCTGCCCTTTCCTGCCCTTCCCCCTCGATTCCCGGACTGATCAGGAATCTCTCCACCTCAGCCTTATATACCCACCCGGGCCCTGCCCCCACAGCTCTCCGGGACAAGGAGTTCCAAACACTCTCCACCCTCCGAGGGAAGAAACCCCTCCCCATCTCAGCCTTCAGTCGGTGCCCCTTTATCCTGAGGCTGTGCCCTCTGGCCCCAGACCCTCCCATGAGGGGGACCACCCTCTCAGCATTGACCCTGTCAAGCCCCTTACAGAATCCGAGATGTTCCATGGGATCCCCTCTCATTCGTCTCTACTCCAGGGGGTAGGGTCCCAACTGTTTAACCCTTGCTCATGAGACCATCCCTCCATCCCAGGGACCATCCCTCCGACCCAGGGACCATCCCTCCGACCCAGGGACCATCCCTCCGACCCAGGGACCATCCCTCCGACCCAGGGACCATCCCTCCGACCCAGGGACAATCCCTCCGTCCCAGGGACCATCCCAGTGATCCCTCCCTCAGCTGCTTCCAATGAAATGATATTGTTCCTTAAATAAGGGACCAAACCTGCTCACAGTGCCCCGGGGTGTGGTCTCCCCAGCCCTCTCCCACATTATACTCCATTTGTCCATTTACTGAACCCAGCAGTATCTCTCTGTTAACGTGATCTGGAGATGCCGGTGTTGGACTGGGGTGTACAAAGTTAAAAATCACACAACACCAGGTTATAGTCCAACAGGTTTATTTGGAAGCACTAGCTTTCAGAGCGCTGCTCCTTCATCAATGGGTGTAGACAGGTCCTCCACAACCACCTGGTGAAGGAGCAGCGCTCCGAAAGCTAGTGCTTCCAATTAAGCCTGTTGGACTATAATCTCTGGAAACCATTTGGGTCCCTGTCTTTCCATTTATTTTTGTGTCGTCTGCAAATTTGTTGCTGGCACATTTGCTTTCTCTCTCTGTGTCTGTAATATATCCAGATAGAAAGACCTGTCAGCTCAGTAACTCTGCATCGCAGTGTCTCAGGATCCTCTCGGGTTCCAGTTCAGTACGTGTGGTTTGGAGAGATTGTGGAGGATATTTGCAAACATGGTAACTTTAGTGAGCGTGACCCTTTGTTCAAAGAATTACACGGCACAGCAACTTTTTCACACAGAGGGTGGTGCGTGTGTGGAATGAGCTGCCAGAGGAAGTGGTGGAGGCTGGTACAATTGCTACACTTAAAAGGCATCTGGATGGGTATATGAGTAGGAAGACTGTAGAGGGATATGGGCTGGTAAATGGGACTAAATTGGGTTGGGATATCTGGTTGGCATGGACAAGTTGGACTGAAAGGTCTGTTTCCGTGTTGTACATCTCTATGATTCTATGACCTTTGGCCCATCAAGTTTGTACTAACCCCTAGCTACATTAATCGCACTTTCCAGCACTTGGCTCACAGCCTTGGTTCACACCTTCAACATATTGTCGAGCTAATACCAATTGTTACAGCTAACTTGAGAATGCAACTTTAAAAAAAAAGTTTTGTGACTTACACATGAAAGAAGTGAAACTATCACTGTATTCTAACAGATGAGAGACTCAACAGACAATCAAGGTATTTTTCAATGTATAATTTCAGTTACATCACACTGTAAATTTTTGCTATAAATTCTGTGCCTTACAATTGTGGTCTCCACAACCACCAGATGAAGGAGCAGCGCTCTGAAAGCTAGTGCTTCCAATTAAACCTGCTGGACTATAACCTGGTGTTGTGTGATTTTTAACTTTGTCCATCCCAGTCCAACACCGGCATCTTCAAGTCTTGAATGTTCTGGTATTTGGCTTGAATTGAATGAGCTTTATTGTCCCATGTGCTCACATGAGTGCAGTGAAGAGTTTACAAGTTGCCATTTATGGCGCCATCTTAAGTACAAAGGTGCCCAGGAATCACGTGTGCAAACTCTCAGGGAGAAAAAGGTGTAAAGATATCAGTGCAGCGTTACAGACTTTCAGAATCTTAGGAATCCGAAAAATAAACAGATAAAAAATAAAAATAAAATATAAAGAGATTAAAAAGTTCAGAATAACAGTCCTTTCTCGAGAACATGAAGGAAACAAAAGTTAAAAGCAGAGTTGTAGGTGCTCATCTGTGTGCTGGTTAGTCCCGCACTTTCCCTGTACAGTTTGATCTAACACTTAGCTTTGCAAATCCCCAAAGTATAATACAGTGGCTTGTAAAGCCGCCTCTCAGACTCTTTCCCAGGGCAAGGCAGCCGTGTAGCTGCCGTCTGCCCCCAGCCTGTGCTGGTTGTCTGGCTCTATAATGTTACAGCTTTACTTGGATTCCTGTGGGGGGCACGGGGAATGAGAAAGGGAAGCTGATTTTAACACACAGCCGCATGTTACAGCAGGGAAACTGTATCAGCAAATTCTTCAGCGTCACCTTATATCTGGGGTAATGGGTAACAAAACATTTCCTGCGAGTTTCTCGTTTCCGGCCCTGTGTACATTTCTCGAGCTGTAAGTTACAAAGCTGGAGAAACACGGTGAACAAAACTGAACTGGCATTTCTTCGGTTACGCAGAGCAGTCCAGCACAGGAACAGACCCTTCAGCCCGTAATGTGCCGAACATGACGTCAAATTAAACTAATCCCTTCTGCCTGCCCTCGGTCTGTATCGCTCCATTTCCTGCATATTTATGTGATTATCTAAAAGTCTCTTAAATGCCCTGATTGTATCTGCCTGCACACCTTGACAGTGTGCTGCACACTCCTACCCCTCTCTGTGTAAAACACCTCACTCACATCTCCTTTTGTCCTTTCCCTCTCTCAACTTAAATCCATGCCTCCTCCCCCAGTATGAGACATTTCAATTTGGGGGATAAGACTCTGACCATCAATGCTATCTATGCATTTCTTGATTTTATAGACTTCTATCCAGTCTCCCCTCAGCCTCTGCAGAGTTTTTTTTAGATTAGATTAGATTACTTACAGTTTGGAAACAGGCCCTTCGGCCCAACAAGTCCACACCGACCCGCCGAAGCGCAACCCACCCATACCCCTACATTTACCCCTTACCTAATACCACGGGCAATTTAGCATGGCCAATTCACCTGACCTGCACATCTTTGGACTGTGGGAGGAAACCGGAGCACCCGGAGGAAACCCACGCAGACACGGGGAGAACGTGCAAACTCCACACAGTCAGTCGCCTGAGTCGGGAATTGAACCCAGGTCTCTGGCGCTGTGAGGCAGCAGTGCTAACCACTGTGCCACCATGCCGCCCACTAAATGCCCTGTCTAGTTTGTCTAGCCCCTCCTTGTAGCCCATTCCCTCTAATCCAGGCAGCCTCCTGGTGAACCTCTCCTGTACCTATGCTACTGGGTGTGATCGACTGACCATCTGGTTTTCAATTTTAAGTCCTGCCCCTTTCTGCTCTCCCTGCAATGTGCCAGCTCTGATTGGCTGCTCCAGTCCAGAGACGTACAATCATACAGCATGGAAACAGACCCTTCGGCCCAACCAGCCCATGCTAGACCCGTGACCCTGTCTCCATTGAGCTCATCCTTTCGGAGTGAGTTACTGTTTGTGTAAAGCTAATCTGAGAGGATTCCCAAGCCTTTTGTGATTGTCTTGAAGGAAGATGGTGGTAAAGATCACTGGAACCCGGTAATCCGCTGGAGGCTCATGTTAATGAGGATTAGAGTTCACATTCCTCTCTGCAGTTGAATTCAGTTAATAAGTCTGAATAAAGTTAGTCTGAAGGCTCTTGTGGTGCAGTTGTAGTGTCCCTACCTTTAAGCCAGGAGGTCCAGGTTCAAGTCCCACTTGTTCCAGAGGATGTGCCATTGCCTTTCGCAACAGGATAATCAGAAAATATCTAGACAGCCAGCCTGCGAGACCCGAGCGATGACAATTGTTATCAATTGTTGTAAAACCCCACCTGGGTCATTAATGTCCTTTAGGGAAGGAAACTGCCATCCTTACCCGGTCTGGCCTACACGTGACTCCAGTCCCACAGCTATGTGGGTGACTCTTAACTGCCCCCTGGGAAGGCCCAGCTGAGCCACTCAATTCAAGGGGCAATTAGGGACAAATTGATCTTGATAGTGGCACTCAGAATCCTCAGAGGAATGAAAAAGTCTCCAAAACATAAACATTAACCTGGCGTCAGGAGAAACGTAATTGGGTTCTGTTGTAAGGTCGTAACTGAATGCTTTTATTACCAGTCCCTCTTAGAATCGATAGCATAGAGTCATAAAGATGTACAGCACGGAAACAGACCCTTTGGTCCAACCCATCTACACCAACCAGATATTCTAAATTAGTCTAGTTCCATTTGCCAGCACCCAGCCCATATCCCTCCAAACCCTTCCTATTCATATACCCATCCGAATGCCTCTTAAATGTTGTAATTGTACTAGCCTCCACCACTTCCTCTGGCAGCTCATTCCACACACATATCACCCTCTGTGTGAAAAAGTTGCCCCCTAGGTCTCTTTTATATTTTTCCCCTCTCACCCAAAACCCACACCCTCTAGTTTTGAACTCCCCTACTCTGGGGAAAAGACTTGACTATTTGCCCTATCCATGACCTTCATGATTTTATAGGTCACCCTTCAGCCTCTGATGTTCCAGGGAAACAGCCCCAGCCTATTCAGCCTCTCCCTGTAGCTCCAACCCTGCAACATCCTTTTCAGAACCCTTTCAAGTTTCACAACATCTTTCTGGTAGGAAGGAGACCAGAATTACACGCAATATTCCAACAGTGGTCTAATCAATGCCCTGTACAACCGCCTCGTGACCACCCAACTCCTGTACTCAATACTCTGACCAATAAAGGAAAGCATACCGAACGCCTTCTTCACTATCCTATCTACCTGTGACTCCACTTTCAAGGAGTTATGACCCTGCGCCCCAAGGTCTCTTAAGATTAAACACAATGTGGAAAATGTTCCCACAGTAATGATACCCTTGGAGGGTGGTCTGACTAAACCATGATGAAGGACTTTTGCCTGAAACGTCGGTTTTTCCTGCTCCTCGGATGCTGCCTGACCTGCTGTGCTTTTCCAGCACCAGTCTGATCTTGACTCTAGTCTCCAGCATCTGCAGTGGCCATCTCTGCCTGACTAAACCATGCTCCAACTGTAGAAGGCGTTAGTCAGACCCATGGCTGGAATTCTGTGAATAGTTTTGGGACTCTGTGAGAAAGGAAAGAGAGACTGTCATTGGAGGCAGCCCAGAGAAGGGAGTGTAGGGACTATCTTATGAAGGGAGGTTGGGTCTGTACGCTTTGGAATGAGAGGTGACCTGAGGGAAGCAGACAAGATTGTGAGGCAACTTCCCGGAGGAGATGTGGAGAGGAATCTAGGACAGTCTAGGAGCAGAGCGCATCACCTCTGAGTAAGTGGTTACACACGGGCGGTAGAGATGGGGAGGAATTGCATCTCTTTGAGGGGAGTGAATCTGTGGAATTCTTTAGCACAGAGGACCACCGAGGCTGGCTCACTGAGTACATTCCAGATTGAGATAGACAGATTTTTAATCAGGAAGGGGGGAATCATGGGTTATAGGGAATAGGCAGGAAAATGGAGTTGAGGATTATCGGAACAGCCGGGAATGCATTGAATGGCGGGGCAGACTCAACGGGCTGAGTGGCCTCCTCCTGTTGTGGTCTTACATACGTGTCTGACTGGAGTCACGTATGATGACTGGGTTAGGAGGATACCTTCCTTAAAAGACGTCAGTCAACCCGGTGAAGTTTGGTGGGTCTGCCTGATGGATTCAGTTTGACCGAGAGCTGTTAGTTCATTTGTTACTCTTTGGGAAGTGATCTCACATTCACCAACAACGCTGGTGGGATTTGAACTGGTGTTTGTCGGGTTACTAACCCAGCACGTGGTAAATGCTCCGTAAGATAGAGAGTGCTGGAAGGACAGCGGATGATGTCTGGCACAGGGTAGAGGGAGTCAGGGATTGAGGGGCTCAGCAAATCCTCCCCTGTCTTCAGGCACCAATATTTGAGGAATGAGCTAATTTGACCACAAACATGTATTTGTTTTTGAAACAATTCAGCTGCTGCGAGCTGGTAGAGAGGCCAGATTTCAGCTTCGGAGCGACACTAGTAATTTGCCGGAAGGGATTTTTGTTGAATTTCTCCCCCTCTTGTCTTGCTCCCCCCCTGTTAACAGCTTAATGTGTTTCAGCTGTAATGACAGATATTCTCTTAAACTGCCTTCTGGTAACCAGGGGCAGTGTTACAGTGAGAGCCAGACCTTAAACTCAGGCCTTCTCTGCTGGTTCATTGATTTGATTTATTGTGATCACATGTACCGCGATACAGTGAAAAGTATTGTTTTCTGTGACACTCCACACTAAGCACTGCTGCCTCCCAACGCCACGGACCCTGATTTGATTCCACCCTCGGGCGACTGTGTGGGGTTTGCACATCCTCCCCGTGTCTGAGTGGGTTTCCTCCCGGTGCTCTGGTTTCCTCCCACAGTCCAGCGATGGGACCTAAGGGGCAACTGTTTCACCCAGAGGGTGGTACCTGTATGGAATGAGCTGCCAGAGGAAGTGGTGGAGGCTTGTACAATGACAGCATTTAAAAGGCATCTGGATGGGTATATGAATAGGAAGGGTTTGGAGGGATATGGGCCGGGGGCTGGCAAATGGGATTTAGGATATCTGGTCAGTGTGGATGAGTTGTACTGAAGGGTCTGTCTGTGTAGGTTAGGTGGATTGGCCAGGGTTATGGGGATTGGGGAGGGGTGCTGGGTCTGAGTGGGATAATGAGGGGAGGTCAGTGCAGACTCGATGGGCCGAATGGCCTGCTTCCACACTATAGGGATTCTATGATTCTGAATTATTCCTTACATCCGTCCATCAGGGTAATAGAACAGAATGCAGAATGTAGTGACAGAGAAGAGGCATTGACCGATCAACACTCTCACTGTCTGCTCCCTTCAGCACTCTCCTGTCAGGGAGGAGATCAAAACGTTTGAGTAGATGTGCACGGATACAACAACAGCTTCTTCCCTGCTGTTATTTTGAACCTCTCAAATGTTAATGTTGATCACGTTAATGGGCTGGCACGGTGGCTCAGGGGTTAGCACTGCTGCCTCACGGCGCCAGGGACCCAGGTTCGATTCCACCCTCAGGTGACTGTCTGTGTGGGGATTCTCCCTGTATCTATGTGGGGGTGCTCCGGTTTCCTCCCACAGTCCAAAGATGTGCAGGTTAGGGTGGATTGGCCATGCTAAATTGCCCGTAGTGTGAGGTGCATTAGTCTTGGGTAAATACAGGTCAGGGGAATGGGTCTGGGTGGGTTACTCTTCGGAGGGTCGGTGTGGACTGGTTGGGCCAAAGGGCCTGTTTCCACACTGTGGGGAATCTAATCTAATCCCTCTCTGTGGCTGTAACACTGTATTCTGCACTCTGCTCTGTTACCCTGACGTACTCTGTATGGTATGGTCTACCTGAAGAGCACATAAAACAACACTTGTCAGTGTATTGGGGTACATGGGACAATGATCAATCTGATATGAGATCTCCATCCAGCAGAATAACAACAGCGGGGAGGGGGCTGTTCTTGAACCTGTCGGCCCGTGTGTTTGAGCTTCTGTATCTTCTACCTGATGGAAGAGGGTGGGAGAGATTATAACCGGGGTGGGACAGGGTAGTTGATAATGTAGGTTCCTTTCCCGAGACAGTGGGAAGTGTAGACGGAGCCAGTAGACGGGAGGTTGGTTTGTGCGATGGACTGGGCTGTGCTCACAGCTCTCTGTCATTTCTTACCGTCCTGGGCAGAGCAGCTGCTGTACCAGGCCATGGGGCATCCGGATCAGGTATGTCCCATGGTGCACCTGGATCGGGTATGTCCCATGGTGCATCTGGATTGGGTACGTCCCATGGTGCACCTGGATCGGGTACGTCCCATGGTGCATCCGAATCGGGTACGTCCCATGGTGCAACTGGATTGGGTACGTCCCATGGTACATCCAGATCGGGTATGTCCCATGGTGCATCTGGATCAGGTACGTCCCATGGTGCATCTAGATCAGGTACGTCCCATGGTGCATCTAGATCAGGTACGTTGCATGGTGCATCTGGATCGGGTACGTCCCATGGTGCATCTAGATCAGGTACGTTGCATGGTGCATCTGGATCGGGTACGTCCCATGGTGCATCTAGATCAGGTACGTCCCATGGTGCATCTAGATCAGGTACGTTGCATGGTGCATCTGGATCAGGTACGTCCCATGGTGCATCTGGATCAGGTACGTCCCATGGTGCATCTAGATCAGGTACGTTGCATGGTGCATCTAGATCAGGTACGTTGCATGGTGCATCTGTAAATTGAGGACGAATCAAGTGTTTGACGTAATATTCCTCTTGTTTTCGCCAGGTTCCCTTGGACCTGAGAAGATCACCATGCCAGAGGGGGCACAGATCAATAGTGGACAGCAAACCAGTAATCGAGGTGAGTTCCCCATGAGGATGGGTCCATTCACAACCTCCTCCCCCACCGTCCCCACTCCCCACTGCCCCCTCAGTGTGACTCCAGACTGATTCAGTGGAAAAAGAAAAGCTTCAAGGCACATCAGAAGCAACAAGAAAATACCACAGCACTGTCGGAGGGTCAGTGCTGAGGGAGTGTTGCACTGTCGGAGGGTCAGTGCTGAGGGAGTGCTGCACTGTCGGAGGGTCAGGGCTGAGGGAGTGCCACACTGTCGGAGGGTCAGTGCTGAGGGAGTGGGCACTGTCGGAGGGTCAGTGCTGAGGGAGTGGGCACTGTCGGAGGGTCAGTGCTGAGGGAGTGCTGCACTGTCGGAGGGTCAGGGCTGAGGGAGTGGGCACTGTCGGAGTGTCAGTGCTGAGGGAGTGGGCACTGTCGGAGGGTCAGTGCTGAGGGAGAGGGCACTGTCGGAGGGTCAGTGCTGAGGGAGTGCTGCACTGTCGGAGGATCAGTGCTGAGGGAGTGCTGCAATGTCTGAGGGTCAGGGCTGAGGGAGTGGCCACTGTCCAAGGGTCAGGGCTGAGGTAGTGGGCACAGTCCGAGGGTCAGGGTTGAGGGAGTGTGCACGGTCCGATGGTCGGGGTTGAGGGTGTGTTGTGATGTTGCTATCTGTGGGATCCTGCTGTGCAGGTTTTGCCTGCTGTGTTTCCTATTGTAGCACTAGCTGCTGTGTTTCCTATTGTAGCACTAGCTGCTGTGCTAAAGTTCTTATTTGGCTGAAGATGTCTTTGAGGCATTGTGTTGTGGGACAGGCAGTATAACAATGCAGAGTTTGTCTCCATGAGAGTGGATATACACAGCTGATTCTGTCGTTCGTGTCGCGTTGTCACACTCGGTCTCTCGCGGCCCGGGGCAGATGGAGAAGGTTTGGCTCAGGAGTGAGTTTGACCTGTGGAGTTCACTGAGTTTCTGACACAGGGAGCGCTCTGACTCTTGGTTCTTGTATCAGTGAAAACTCATCCTCTCATCCTTGGATTTGTGGCCAGTGTGTAATTCCGTTTGGGGAATTTGGAGGGTGAGGGTTGTGGGATTTTGTCTGGATCATGGCATCTTTCAGAGGATGTTTGAGCATTGAGGGTGCATTACAGAAACAGGCCATTCAGCCCACTGACTTGCTGCTGTCTACATTCTACCCTTGACTTCCCACCCTGATCACTGTCTCCTTCCCCTCTTTCCCCTTTTCCTTGTTTAATCAGCTTGTCCTTAAATGTGTTCAAATGCAGCAAGATCTGGACAATATCCGGGCTTGGGCTGACAAGTGGCAAGTAACATTCACGCCACACACATGTCAGACAATGACCATCACCAATAAGAGACACTCTAATTACTGCCCCTTGACATTCAATGGTGTTACCATCACTGAATCCCCCACTACCAACATCCTGGGGGTTATCATTGACCAGAAACTCAACTGGACTCCCCACATAAACACAGTGGCTACAAGGGCAGGTCAGAGGCTGGGAATCCTGCAGCGAGTAACTCCCCTTCTGACTCCCTAAAGCCTGTCCACCATCTCCAAGGCACAAGTCAGGGGTGTGAGGGAATACTCCCCACTTGCCCTGGATGGGGGCAGCTCCAACAACACTCAAGAAGCTCAACACCATCCAGGGACAAAGCAGCCCCCGCTTGATTGTGGGAGGAAACCGGAGCACCTGGAGGAAACCCACGCAGACACAGGGAGAACGTGCAAACTCCACACAGTCAGTTACCAAAGGCAGGAATTGAACCTGGGTCTCTGGCACTGTGAGGCAGCAGTGCTAACCACTGTGCCACCGTGCCGGCCATTGCTATCCATCAGGAATGGGTATTTGGAATGATCCCATTGGTATTCCGCACTGTACAGTTGGAGTGAGAACATTGATAAAGGCCTGTGTGAAGAGTTTGCTTTTCATTTGAAATCTGTCCCATTCCTCATGATCATTAACTAAGTGTCAATAGCTGTTAGGTTCGGGATGGGTGAGTCCGACCGTTAGGTTTGGGATGGGTGAGTCCGACCGTTCCAAACAGTATCACCGGAAGATTGAACAAACTCCAGATATATGTTTGGAGTCTGAGAGCTTTCAACTGAGTTTGGATATGAACATGGCAATGCTGAAAATGTGTTGCTGGAAAAACGCAGCAGGTCAGGCAGCATCCAAGGAGCAGGAGAATCGACATTTTGGGCATGAGCCCTTCTTGTCTGAAACATCGATTCTCCTGCTCCTTGGATGCTGCCTGACCTGCTGCGCTTTTCCAGCAACACATTTGCAGCTCTGATCTCCAGCATCTGCAGTCCTCACTTTCTCCTATGAACATGACAATATTTCAGAACGGTTTTATCTGGCTCCAGACAGTTGGGGATTTGTACGCTGCATAACCGAGTTCAGGAAGGTGTGTCAGGAAAGAGAGAACTTGCATTTATGTAGCACCTTTCATATTCTACGGGATTATTCCTGAAGTGTTTCACCAACTATGTTTTGGAGTGTTGTCACTGTCAGAATCTAGCAAATGCAGCAGCCACATTGAGCACAGCAAGATCCCACGGGGAACGTCAACATAACGCAACCCCCCCCCTCCACCACCCAGTCATCTGTATTGTGGAGTTGGTCAGAGGATAACTGACCCACCAACTCCCCGTCAGGTTCTGACAGGGTCTTTCACACGGACCTGAGAGGCTAGACCGGAGTCTCAGTTCAGCATCTCACCTGAAAGCTGGCCTCTCCCATGGCACTCCCTCAGTCCTAATTCTTCAAGGGTACAGAGTTCCCTCAGCACTGACCCTCCGACAGTGCGGCACTCCCTCAGAACTGACCCTCCGACAGTGCCCACTCCCTCAGCACTGACCCTCTGACAGTGTCCACTCCCTCTGCACTGACCCTCCGACAGTGCGGCGCTCTCTCAGCACTGACCCTCCGACAGTGTGGCACTCCCTCAGCACCAACCCTCTGACAGTGTGGCACTCCCTCAGCACTGACCCTCCGACAGTGCGGCGCTCCCTTGCTAAGGTAATACTCAGATTGTTGGGGTCTGTACTTGACGTTCTAGGTTGAAGCTTCTGCTTTGTTTCTGGTTTGGTAAAAGACTGATCCTCGATGGTGTCGGTTTCCCCCTCTCCCATCGGTGTGTCTGGGTGTTTGTGGTGAAAGGTTGTGTGGTGTTCCCAGGCCTTTGCAGGGGGTGAATCCTGGAGCTGAGCACTCTGGGTAATGAGGCATGTTGGTGTCAGTGATGCAGGATACAGCTCATTTGTTCTCCCTCAGGAAGGTGAGGGTGGGTCACAACTTTTGGCCTGTTTATCCATAGGCCTCAGGTTAATGCTGTGAGGATGTGAGTTCTAATCTCTCTGCAGCAACAGGTGGAATTTCAATCCAATGAATAAAGGCACTGAAATCTCGTCCTGACAATAATGATCGTGCAACTATCATTGATTGTTGTAAAAGCCCCATCTGGGTCACTAATGCCCCTTTGGAGAGGAAAATCTCCCCTATTTACCTGCTCTGGCCTACATGTGACTCCAGACCCACAGCAATGGGGTTGACGTTATGTTGAGGTTGTACTGGATATTGGTGAGGCCTTTTCTGGAATACGGAGTCCAGTTCTGGGCCCCCTGTTATAGGAAGGATATTATTAATCTGGAGAGGGTTCAGAAACTATTTACTGGGAAGTTTACTTGGAATGGAGGGTTTGAGAAATAAGGAGAGGCTGGGACATTTTTCAGAGTGGCTGAAGTGAGGACGGCAAATGCTAGAAACCAGAGTCTAGATTAGAGTGGCGCTGGAAAAGCACAGCAGTTCAGGCAGCATCCGAGGAGCAGGAAAATCAATGTTTCGGGCAAAAGCCCTTCATCAGGAATACAGGCAGGAAGCCTCCAGGGTGGAGAGATAAATGGGGGGGGGGGGGGTGGAGCTGGGGAGAAGGTAGCAAAGAGTACAATAGGTGAATGGGGGTGGGGATGGAGGTGATAGGTCAGGGAGGAGGGTGGGGGAAGGTAGCAAAGAATACAATAGGTGAATGGGGGTGGGGATGGAGGTGATAGGTCAGAGAGGAGGGTGGGGGAAGGTAGCAAAGAATACAATAGGTGAATGGGGTGGGGATGGAGGTGATAGGTCAGGGAGGAGGGTGGGGGAAGGTAGCAAAGAATACAATAGGTGAATGGGGTGGGGATGGGGGTGATAGGTCAGGGAGGAGGGTGGAGTGGAGAGGTGGAAAAGAAGATAGGCCGGTAGGACAGGTCATGGGGACGGTGCTGAGCTGGAAGGCTGGTGGTGGGGGGAGGGGGAATGAGGAAACTGTTGAAGTCCACATTGATGTCCTGGGGTTGAAGTGTTCCGAGGTGGAAGATGAGGCGTTCTTCCTCCAGGCGTCTGGTGGTGAGGGAGCGGCGGTGAAGGAGGCCCAGGACCAACATGTCCTCAGCAGAGTGGGAGGGGGAGTGACCTTATGGAAGTTTATAACATCATGAGGGGCATGGATAAGGTGAATAACAGGGGTCTTTTCTCTAGGGTGGGGGAATTTCAAGATGAAGGGGCATAGTTTTAAGATGAGAGGAGGGTGATTTTAAAAAAGACATGGAGGCAACATTTTTGACGCAGGCAGTGGTTCACGTGTGGAATTAAATTCATGAGGAAGTGATGGATGTGGGTACACTTACAATGTTTAAAAGACATTTGGATAAGTACACAGATAAGAAAGGTTTAGAGGGAGATGGGCCAGGAGCAGGCAGCTGGGATTATAGTTGGCATGGACTGGTTGGGCCGAAGGGTCTGTTTCCGTGCTCTCTGACTCTTCACTGCCTCCCAAAATGGCTGAGTGAGAAGCAGAGTTCAAGGGGCAATTAAGGAAGGGGAGCAAAGACCCAGAGGATCATGGGACTGTTCTCTCAGAGTGAGATGACTGGTTGATGGTTTAATCTGGGGGTCACTGTGCCTCAGGTGAGGGGAGAGGTTGGGAAGGAGAGTCCTTCAGGGTAATCTCAGCTGGTGATGGGATTCGAACCCACGCTGTAGCAGTCACTCCCTCGAATCTAACTGTGTGTTCCTCACCCCTGGTCCCACATTGGGTGAGAAGCAAGAAACAGATTTTGTTTTTGCAAGGGGTGGCTCAATGGTTAGCACTGCTGCCTCCCAGCGCCAGGGACCCTGGTTCGATTCCAGCCTCGGGCGACTGTTTGTGTGGAGTTTGCATGTTCTCCCCGTGTCTGTGTGGGTTTCCTCCAGGTACTCCGATTACCTCCAAAGATGCACAGGTTAGGATGGATTGGCCATGGGGAAATTGTCCCATCGTGTGCAGGCCGTGGGAAATGCATGGTTACAAGAATTGGGTAGGATGCTCTTTGGAGGGTTGGTATGGATTGGATGGGCTGAACGGCCAGCTCCCACACCGTAGGGATACTATGATGTTTCTTGTCATGTGTGGAATCCTGCAATTGCTGGATTTTGTTTCTTGTTCCACACTTCAGGAATGTCAAAATCTTTGCGAGCTCTGTTTTAAATTCTTGTCTCGAACCCCAGAGCAAAGTCATTCCAAAAATCACAGGATGTGTGTGTGTGTTGGCAGCTCCTGGGACTGATCCCAGCAAGATTCCGACAGCAGGAATAACATGTCAGAAGGGTTTTTTTTTAAAAACAAAACACACAGAGAAAGCGAGACCCTCGCACAGTAACACAGCCCCTCTCGAGTTCCTCACCATTTCGCTGTCTCCTCACTTCCATACGTCTGACCCTCTGGATCTGCCTCCTACCAGGATCGGGAATTTTAAATAGGTCAGAGGTTAAACTGCAAAAGAGGAATGAATGAATACTTTGCCGTAATTCGGAGGTGGGTTACTAGGGGATTTTGGGTAGTATGCAGTCCACTGTTAACCCTTCCCACTCTGAGGGATGTGTGGACTGAGCAGGAACAGTTAGATCTGTACATAGAATCCCTGCAGTGTGGAAACAGGCCACTCAGCCCTTCAAGTCCACACCTACCTCTGAAG
Source organism: Hemiscyllium ocellatum (assembly GCF_020745735.1). NCBI lineage: Eukaryota > Metazoa > Chordata > Chondrichthyes > Orectolobiformes > Hemiscylliidae > Hemiscyllium > Hemiscyllium ocellatum. Next base: position 3,123,666 of record NC_083447.1, read on the forward strand.
AGGATTCCACCCAGACTCTTCGTCTACCCTATCCCTGTATTTCCCATGGCCAATCCACCCTGACCCGCACATCTTTGGACTGTGGGAGGAAACCGGAGCACCTGGAGGAAACCCACGCAGACACGGGGAGAACGTGCAAACTCCACACAGACAGTCGGCCCAAGGCTGGAATTGAACCTGGGACTCTGGCGCTGGGAGGCAGCAAAGTTCACAGGGAACTCCTTGAAGAAAGGCCAGTTGCCACATGCTCATTTGAAGAAAGAAACGGGTGCGTTTATGTTGTGCCTAGGAATATGGGGGGAGAATGGAGGAGGTTAGCTCAGGACTGTGGGCCCAATGGCCTCCTCCCGCGATTCACCAATGCAGCCCATCTTGGGTTCATGGAATAAACGCGGCACTGCACAGCAGATTCCCACAAATTGGAGGTGTAGTGGACAGCGAAGGAGGTTACCTCAGAGTACTACAGGATCTGGACCAGATGGGCCAATGGGCTGAGAAGTGGCAGATGGAGTTTAATTCAGATAAATGCGAGGTGCTGCATTTTGGGAAAGCCAATCTTAGCAGGACTTATACACTTAATGGTAAGGTCCTAGGGAGTGTTGCTGAACAAAGAGACCTTGGGGTGCAGGGTCACAGCTCCTTGAAAGTGGAGTTGCAGGTAGATAGGATAGTGAAGAAGGCGCTTGGTATGCTTTCCTTTATTGGTCAGAGTATTGAGTACAGGAGTTGGGAGGTCATGTTGCGGCTGTACAGGACATTGGTTAGGCCACTGTTGGAATATTGCATGCAATTCTGGTCTCCTTCCTATTGGAAAGATGATGTGAAACTTGAAAGGGTTCAGAAAAGATTTACAGGGATGTTGCCAAGTTGGAGGATCTGAGCTACAGGGAGAGGCTGAACAGGCTGGGGCTGTTTTCCCTGGAGCATCAGAGGCTGAGGGGTGACCTTATAGAGGTTTACAAAATCATGAGGGGCATGGATAGGATAAATAGACAAAGCCTTTCACCTGGGATGGGGGAGTCCAGAACTAGAGGGCATAGGTTTAGGGTGAGAGGAGAAAGATATAAAAGAGACCTAAGGGGCAACTTTTTCACACAGAGGGTGGTACGTGTATGGAATGAGCTGCCAGAGGAAGTGGTGGAGGCTGGTACAATTGTAACATTTAAAAGGCATTTAGATGGGTATATGAATAGGAAGGGTTGGAGGGATATGGGTCAGGTGCTGGCAGGTGGGACTAGATTGGGTTAGGATATCTGGTCAGCATGGACGGGTTGGGCCGAAGGGTCTGTTTCCGTGCTGTACATCTCTATAAGATCACGAGTTCACCCAGAGCAAAAGACAAAGGCAGTAATAATGGTGGGAAAGGAGCAACTGAAATGTCAAGAGGGTGTTAATGAAGGTAAAAATTGTTCAACGAAGGGGGGGGGGTTGTGTAGGTCAGAGATCCTACTCTGAAGGAGTGAAATCCAACCCTGAGTTTTAGGTAAGCACCTTTAGAGAAAAGAAAGGTTGTAGCGATTGGAACAAGGCTAGCCAGGAGGATCTTGTTGACTATGAGATCCCTGATTGAGGCTGTTAACCTGGGTCGAAATCAGGGAGCTTTGGCTGATAGATATAAACAGGACTGTCAGAGTGTCCTCACTCTAGGGACCAGCTCTGAGCTAGCTGGTCAGAGTCCATGTACTCTGCGGGTGTAAATAAAGGGTGACTTGGTGACGGGATCCCAGCCCCTGTGCAGTTATTTCAAAGCTTTTGTTCCTCCAACTTGCACCGAGCTTCACTGGAACACTGTAGCCGGCCAAAGATGGAAATGTTATGATGGGGTAAGGTAATGCTACAATAAGACAATTCTTAAGCAAACTATACTGTAAACGGAAGAGCCTTGGGAAAGGTTGATGGGCAGAGAGATCTGGGAGTTCAGGTCCATTGTACCTTGAAGGTTGCTGCACAGGTGGATAGAGTGGTCAGGAAGGCATATAGTACGCTTGCCTTCACTGGACAGGGTATTTAGTATAAGAGCTGGCAAATCATGTTAAAATTGTACAAGACATTGGTTCGGCCACATTTAGAATACTGTGTACAGTTCTGGTCACCACATTACCAAAAGAATGTGGACGCTTTGGAGAGGGTGCAGAGAAGGTTTACAAGGATGTTGCCTGGTATGGAAGGTGCTAGCTATGAAGAGAGGTTGGGTAGGTTAGGTTTGATTTCATTAGAAAAAAGGAGATTGAGGGGGGGACCTGACTGAGGTTTACAAAATCATGAAGGGTGTAGACAGGGTGGATAGGGATAAGCTTTTTCCCAGGGTGAGAGATTTAATAACAAGAGGTCACGGATTCAAGGTGAGAGGTGGAAACTTTGACGGGGATACACACGGCAAGTACTTCACACAGAGGGTGGGGGGCGTTTGGAGCAGAGATAGTAGAGGCAGGCACGGGAGATTCATTTAAGATGCATCTGGACAGATACATGAGTAGGTGGGGAGCAGAGGGATACAGATGCTTAGGAATTGGGCGATAGGTTCAGAGAGTGGATTTGGATTAGCTCAGGCTTGGAGGGCCGAAGGGCCTGTTCCTGGGCTGTAAATTTTCTTTGTTCTTTGGAGCTCCTCTCAGTTCCAAACAGGAGTCACCTTGGACTCAAAACATCAGCACAGTTTCCCTCTCCATAGATGCTGCCAGAACGGCTGAATTTCTCCAGCACTTTCGGTCCTTCATTGTCTGCTGTATTTAGCTTTTATTTGTGTCTGTTCTGAGGGTGAAGGGCATCTCAATAAAACCCTGTCCTGTGGAGATTGAGACTAGCGTGGGGAGAAAGTTGAGTGACGAGTTAGAGTCTGTACCAGAGGGTGGGGGGAGGTAAAGGCAGGCCGTGTGACTGGGTGGGAAAGGCAGTCTGAGTTTGACAGTGACGTATTTATTTAACCTCCTTGGGTAGTGAAGGTGTAAGTACCTTCGAGAGAGACGGGAGAGAGGAGGGAGCTGAAATATTGCAAATACCTCGGGCAATGTAGCTCAGCAGAATCTGTCCAAAGATGTGTAAAGCGTTTGTATTGTTTTTAATAAATGTTGTGATTAACAGCGATTGACAGGAATGAGCTGCTAACCAATGGGAAGCCAGCAGATGGATTCCATCAGGCCCCCGTGTTAGTTTCTCAATGCTCCGGGCTCTTTTCTAATGAAGTCATGAGTTCCAAATGTGGCTTCAATTGGAAACGGAATGCACTTCCTGAACAAAACACACATGCCCAGTCGCTCTGGGAATGTTCCGACCCCAACATGGAATTCAGGTCCTGGCGGGTGGGGGAGGGGGGAGAGAGGGGCTTGGTGGGGAGCAAACACATTTGCAATGGTTCACAGAGAACCCATTCAAACTCCACCCCCCCAGACCTAAACCCAATGCCCAAACCTAAACCCAACCTCTAATCTGAGCCCATTCTAACCCTAATCCTCAATTCATAACTCACAACCTCCCAACCCAACACCCAACCCCAACCCTAACTGCTTAATCCTAGCCCCCAACTTCCAAACCCAACCCTTAATCCCTAATACCTAGTCCCATCCCTAGCCCAACCTCAAACCCCTGCCCCTAAACTCCAACCCCTAACCTCCCAACTTCTAGACCCTAACCTCCCAACCCTGAATCTCCCAACCACCAATCTCTAACCTCCTCACCTCCCAACCCTCAACCGTCAACCCCTAACCCCTAATCCTACCTCCAACCCTAACCCTAACGCCCCACCCCAAATTCCACCCCGTTCCACCATTTTGACATGGTCATGGTTGATCACCCAGTTTGTCCCTGCTCCCGCTCTCATCCCCATGCCCTTTGACCCCTTTAGCCCTGGGAACTATTTCTAACTCTTTCTTGAAACAATACAATGTTGTGTCTTTCTGTGGCAGAGAATTCCACAGGCTCCCCCGCTCTCTGGGTGAAGACATTTCTCCCCATCTCAATCCAAAATGTCTTTCCCTGTAACCTTTGACTGTGACTCCCCTGGTTCCGCTCTCCCCAGTTTGCCCTGTCTCGCCCTGTTTGAATTTTCAGGGTTTCATGTGAGTACAGTCCTAACTGATCCAGTCTCTCTCCATCCATCAGTCCCATCATCCCAGGAATTAGTCTGGGAAACCTCCACTGCACTCCCTCTATCACCAGAACATCCATCCTCAGGTAGAGAGACCGGAACCCCACACACACACTGCTGCAGGTATTGTTCATTCCTGTGACATTCAGACTGCTGAATGTTCACTGTGACCGAACAGTTGCTCGAACATATAGACCTCTCGTTCTGGAAGTTTCTGCAAGACAGATTCACCCAATAGTCTAGAAGAGGAGAAACTAGAAGAAGGGGCCATTCAGCCCCTTGAATCTGTTGTGCCCTGCGGTACAATTACGGCTGATCCTCTGGTTCATAGAGGCATAGAGCTGTACAGCATGGAAACAGACCCTTCAGTCCAACCCATCCATGCAGACCAGATATCCCAACCCAATCTAGTCCCACCTGCCAGCACCCGGCCCACATCCCTCCAAACCCTTCCTATTCATATACCCATCCAGATGCCTCTTAAATGCTGCAATTGTACCAGCCTCCACCACATCCTCTGGCAGCTCATTCCATACACGTACCACCCTCTGAGTGAAAATGTTGCCCCTAAGGTCTCTTTTATGTCTTTCCCCTCTCACCCTAAACCTATGCCCTCTAGTTCTGAACTCCCCCATCCCAGGGAAAAGACTTTGCCTATTTACCCTATCCATGCCCTTCATAATTTTGTAAACCTCTATAAGGTCACCCCTCAGCCTCCGACGCTCCAGGGAAAACAGCCCCAGCCTGTTCAGCCTCTCCCTGTAGCTCAAATCCTCCAACCCTGGCAACATCGTTGTAAATCTTTTCTGAATCCTTTCAAGTTTCACAACATCTTTCCAATAGGAAGGAAACCAGAATTGCACACAATATTCCAACAGTGGCCTAACCAATGTCCTGTACAGCCACAACATGACCTCCCAACTCCTGTACTCAATACTCTGACCATTAATGGAAAGCATACCTAACGCCGCCTTCACTATCCTATCTACCTGCGACTCCACTTTCAAAGAGCTATGACCCTGCACTCCAAGGTCTCTTTGTTCAGCAACACTCCCTAGGACCTTACCATTAAGTGTATAAGTCCTGCTAAGAATTGCTTTCCCAAAATGCAGCACCTCACATTTATCTGAATTAAACTCCATCTGCCACCCTTCAGCCCATTGGTCCATCTGGTCCAGATCCCTCTCGTTCAGCTCCACTTCCTCCATCCACTCCCTGTTTCCCTTGAGCCCCAATAGACTGATGATGTCACACTCTTCACAAGCTCAGGGTCCTGGGGTTGGGGGTGTGGGGGAGGGGGGGGGGGGGGAGTTAGTGGGAGCGTGTCACTTTCACAGTATTTTCAAAGCAGTCTGTACCAATGTCAGAAATATGACGACGGTTCAGAAAGCCTGAATTGGCTGTAATGTACTTTGGGACACTTTGAGGTCATGGGAGGTGATGCGGAATATTTGTTATTTTGGATGTTTGCAGACCCTGGGGGGGAATGATGGAAGGCTGATCCAAAGATTACGGAGCATCTGAGAATCCTGTAGCCAAATACATAAAAACTCCCTTGGAATGGGGCACAAGTATTGCTTCTGGATGAAGGGGATTATTCTGCAGATAAACTCTTGCATTTACGTTGGATTCGGTTTTAGCTGTTTCACGTGTAATTCGTTGCTGGGTAGCAGTTTGGAGCTTTATGATGGAGGGTGTAACTTTAGTCTGCGCTATCCCTTTAGGAGGATCATAGGATCAGCACCGGATCACAATGCTGCAAAGATCACGGTCTCCATCTGACTGGGGTCACTAGCAGCATGACCTGCAGGAGGTTAGACTGGATTTTGGAACCCCCAGCCCCCCACTCTGTTTCTCTGTGACACCCTCTGAGGTCTGTGGGGAGGGGACATTGCGCCTGACTGACAGCAATCTGAGAATCGCACAGGCCCTTCGGCCCATCGGGTCCGTACCATTAAGAATACACGCCTGCCTACAATAGCCCCACTCTCCCACACTCGGCCTTGAACGTTCTGACCTTCCGAGCGCTTGTCCAAGTTGTTTTTAAATGTTGTGAGGTTCCCCTCCTCAACCCCCCCCCCCCCCCTCCCAGGCAGAGCATTCCAGAACCCCACCCTCTGGGTGAAAAAGGTGTTCCTCAAATCCCCCCCCCAAACCCCCCACCTTTCACTTTAAAGTGATGCCCCCTTGTTTTTTTTTAGATTAGACTTACAGTGTGGAAACAGGCCCTTTGGCCCAACAAGCCCACACCGACCCGCCGAAGCGCAACCCACCCATACCCCTACATTTACCCCTTACCTAACACTACGGGCAATTTAGCTTGACCAATTCACCTGACCCGCACATCTTTGTGACTGTGGGAGGAAACCGGAGCACCCGGAGGAAACCCACGCAGACACAGGGAGAACGTGCAAACTCCACACAGTCAGTCGCCTGAGTCGGGAATTGAACCCGGGTCTACAGGCGCTGTGAGGCAGCAGTGCTAACCACTGTGCCACCGTGCGCCCCTTCGACTAAGGGGACCAACTGCTTCCCACCCCCCTGCCCCTCAGACCTTATACCCCTCTATCAGGATCCCCCTCAGCCTTCCCTGCTCCAAAGAAAAGAACCAGAGCTTATCCAGCCTCTCCCTGTCGCTGAAATGCTCCATCCCAGGGAGCATCCTGGTGAATCTCCCCCTCACCCCCACCAGTACAATCACATCCTTCCTGTAGTGTGTGGGGACCAGAACTGCACACAGCCCTCCAGCCGTGTCCTCCCCAAAGTCCTGTACAGCCCCAGTGTGACCTCCCTTTGCTCTCAGAGTCTATACCACATCTCATCCTAATGGACAAGAGCAAACAGAAATCACACTTCATCAGGCACAGTGTAACTATTCTACTGAAGGTAGAGAGAGCCCGACACAACATCCAGGGGAAACTGTGGAGGGAGTCGAGAATGTGGTGCAGGTCAGGCAGCATCTGAGGAGCAGGAGAGTCGATGTTTCGGGGATAAACCCTTCATCAGGAATCTGCCCCTTCCTGCTGAAGGACTTATGCTTGAAACGTCGATTCTCCTGCTCCTCGGATGCTGCCTGACCTGCTGCGCTTTTCCAGCATCACACTCTCGACTCTGACCCTCCAGCATTTGCAGTCCTCACTGTCTCCTTGGCTGGTGAGGGAGGAACGGATCAGTTTTGAGTTTTGATCCAGTGTGAGTGTTGTCCTGACCTCATCACTCGATGTAGTCAATGTGCTGCTAGAGCGACAGATTTAGGAATCCATTCAGCGGGGGGGGGGGTGGCAAAGGCAAGGGGCTGGAGAAAGGGAGAGTGAATTCCACAAAATCTTGCAATGAACACCTCTGCTCCCCTTAAACCCACACGCCGGCGTTCCCAACCCTGGGACTCGAAGCTGGCTGGATGGTGATGGTGTGGGAAGCACCATTCACTACCAAACCAGAGCCAGTGTGACTCCGTGCCAATCCAGGGAACGCTGCTTCCGGACTTTGTGACCCCATCCCAACTCTGGGAGTGAGGGCCTCCACCTGATTATCATTGGGATTTCCAGAATCTACTCGAGGGGATCTGAGTGGAGTGATCAGAGTGAGAGGGAATTGGAATCACAAACATAAACAGATATTGCTGGAAAAGCTCAGCAGGTCTGGCAGTGTCTGTGGACAGAAATCAGAGTCAACGTTCCGGATCAAGTTGGTTTCTCTGATTTCTCTCCACAGACGCTTCCAGACCTGCTGAGCTTTTCCAGCAAGTTCTGCTTTTGTTTCTGACTGGCAGCATCCCTTGTTCCGGTTTTATTGAGAAGCAGATTGCACAGGAACTTTGCAAAAGAAACCGGATAAATAATGTGTCTAACGTAAAACTGCCAGGCGGTGGGTGCAGAGCAGGAAGTGAGTGACTCAGTGGATAGAAGAGCGAGTGATGGTACAAATGGCCTCCTGTGTTGCATTCCTGTTGTGATGGGATGGGGGTGAATGTTCATGTGATGAGGTTTCTGTGTTAAACATTACTGACGTTGTGGTAGATTTCTGTGCTTGTGTTTTGTGCCAACCTGATTACTTGACGTCAAAATATAACATTAGAGCTGATTTGAGAACACGTTACAGATGCTGCAGCCAAAATACAGCCTCATGCTATCTGCTGTGTCTGCTCCAACTCAGTGAGCTGTATCTTGTTCCAGTTTGGGGTTCTGACTGTCCGATCGGTCTTTAACTCTCTCGAACCCGAGCACATTTCTCTGCTGTCTTGCTGCAGATGCAGGAATCTGAGAACAGCACCCTGGAGACAGTGAGGACAGTGGGTGCTGGAGGGTCAGAGCTGAAATGTGTGGCCCAGAGAGCAGGAGAGTCGACACAGAGACATCCAGACTCGGAACGTTAGCTTGCTGTCTCCCCACGGAGGCTGCCCGGCCCGCATTAGCTGCTTTCTCTCCAGCTGACTTGGACAGACGCAGGTTCTCAACATCTGTCTCTGTTGTAAACTTTCACCGATCTCTGTTGATGCTGGACCCCTGAGCTGAAGGGATTGCATCTCTGCCAGATCTCCCTCTCTCTCTCTCTCCCACTCTCTCTCTTTCTCTCTCTACCCCCCCCCCACTCTCCCTCCCCCTCCCTCTCCCACTCTCTCTTTTTCCCACACTCTCTCTACCCCCCCTCTCTCTCTTTCCCATTCTCTCTCTCTCTCCCCTCCGTCTCTCCCCGTCTCTCTCTCTCTCTCATTTTCTCTCTGTCTCTCCCCCCTCTCTCTATCTCTCTCTGTCTCCCCCCCTCTCTCTATCTCTCTCTGTCTCCCCCCCTCACTCTCTCTGTGTCTTTCTCTCTCTCATTTTCTCTCTCTGTCTCTCCCCCCTCTGTCTCTCTCTCTCGTTTTCTCTCCCTGTCTCTCCCCCCTCTGTCTCTCTCTCTCGTTTTCTCTCCCTGTCTCTCCCCCCCACCCTCTCTCTCTCTCTCTCTCTCTCTCTCTCTGTCTCTCTCTCTCTCTCTCATTTTCTCTCTCTGTCTCCCATCCCCCTCTCTGTCCCCTGCATTGTTGGGTATAAGTGGATAAACAGAGGTGTCTGGAAAGACTGTGGGAAGGGAGAGAAAGGAGACCATTCACCACCCCCCCCCCCCCCCCACCCCCCCCCCACCCTCCCAAACCTGTTCTATCATTAAACTAAATCATGACTGGTCCAGGTCTTGAATCATTTTGGAAAATGACTTCACATCATGTGGGCGTCACTGGCTGGCATTTATTACCCCATCCCTAGTTGCCCCCTCGAGAAGGTGGGGGTGACCTGCCTTCCTGACCCGCTGCAGTCCATGTGCTGTGGGTTGACCCACAATGTCCTTAGGGAGGGAATTCCAGGATTCTGACCCAGCCACACTGAAGGAACGGTGATATATTTCCAAGTCAGGATGGTGAGGGGCTCGGAGGGGAACTTGCAGGGGGTGGTGTTCCCATGTATCTGCTGCCCTTGTCCTTCTAGATGGAAGTGGTCGTGGGTTTGGAAGGTGCTGCCTGAGGATCCTTTCTGCAGTACATCCTTTGTTTCTTCACTCACGGGATGAGGGTATTGCTGGTCAGCCGAGCATTTATTACCCCATCCCTAATTACCCAGGGGACAGTTAAGAGTCACCCATATTGCTGTGGGTCTGGAGTCACATGTAGGCCAGACCAGGGTAAGGATGGCATTTTCCTTCCCTAAAGGACATTAGTGACCCAGGTGGACTTTTCCAAAGATCAACTCATGTAGTGTGGAAGTAGGCCATTTGGCCCATTGAGTCCATTCTTGATCCCAGATTTTTTATTTAATTGAAATTCCACCATCTGCTGTGACTCTATGAGCAAGATTAACAAGGGATAAGGGCCCAAGGCAGGGATATAGAATTCAGCCACAGATCAGCCATGATCTCACTGAATGGTGGAGCAGACTCGAGGGGGCTGAGTGACCTTCTCCTGACCCTGTGTTCCCTTGTCCGAAACATTCACTATCCCGTTTGGAGAGTGAATAAACACCACTTGAGGAGGAAAAGCCATATTTTAAGAGATTTCCTGGGAACCGTTTCACTGGGGTGTGATGCAAGGAGCTCACCCACGATCACGTTGTCTTTGTCTGTCTCTCTCTCTCTCTTTCTCTCTCTCTCTGTGTCTCTCTCTCTGTCTCTGTCTCTGTGTCTCTCTCTGTTTCTTTCTCTCTGTCTCTGTGTCTGTCTCTGTGCATGTGTGTGTCTCTCTGTCTCTGTCTCTCTCTCTTTCTGTGTGTCTCTGTCTCTGTCTCTGTGTCTCTGTGTGTGTATGTCTTTCTCTCTCTCTGTGTCCATGTCTGTCTGTCTGTCTCTCTCTATATATGTGTCTCTCTCTGTGTCTCTCTCTTTCTGTGTCCCTGTGTGTCTCTCTCTGTGTCTCTGTCTCTGTCTCTCTCTCTCTCTATGTCTCTCTCTGTATATGTGTGTGTGTGTGTGTGTGTGTGTGTGTGTGTGTCTTTCTCTCCCTCTGTGTCCGTGTCTGTCTCTCTCTCTCTCTCTCTCTCTCTGTGTCTATGTCTGTCTCTCTCTCTTTGTCTCTCTCTCTCTGTCTCTCTCTCTCCCTGTGTCTGTGTGTGTGTGTGTGTGTGCCTCTGTCTCTCTGTCTCTGTCTCTCTCTCTCTCTCTGTATCTCTCTGTCTGTGTGTGTGTGTGTGCGCACGTCTTTCTCTCTCTCTCTGTCCGTGTCTGTCTGTCTCTCTCTGTCTGTCTGTCTGTGTCTCTCTATCTGTGTCGGTCTCTGTCTCTCTCTCTCTCTCTCTGTCTCTCTCTCTCTCTGTCTCTGTGTCTCTGTGTGTCTCTGTCTCTGTCTTTCTCTCTCTGTGCCTCTCTCTGTGTCTCTCTCTCTTTCTGTGTCTCTCTCTGTTCATTAGAAAAGCAGATATTTCCTGGAATATTTTCTGAGTCACTCAGCCGTGGTGGCTCTTTCCATTTATAGAAATTTCTGGACCAATAATGAGGCTACAGGGAGTTTGGTTTGGGAAGGGGGAAGGGGGAAGAACTTGAGATGTGGGGGAGGGAGGGAGGAGGTGTCTGTGTAGTTGCTGGGAATGACGCCCTCCAGAGGGTTCAGAGTTCACGACCTTGACTTGTTGGCCAACATGGTGGACTTTGATGTCCATTTCCCTGCAAAGTTAAAAATCCCACAATCCCAGGTTATAGTCCAACAGGTTTATTTGGAAGCACTAGCTTTCAGAGCGATGCTCCTTCATCAGGTGGTTGTGGAGAATAAGATTGTAAGACACAGAATTTATAGCAAAGGTTTACAGTGTGATGTAACTGAAATTATAGATTGAAAAAGACCCAGATTGTTTGTTAAGCCTCACCTGTTCGGAATGGCCATATTGGTTTCAGCTCCTTCGTCTGTAAATCCCAGAACTTTCTTAAAGTTACATTCTCAAGTGAACTTTAACAGTAGAGCCATGTTGGACCAGATAATGCATTGAAGGTGTGAGGTGTCCTGTGTGAGGCTATCTCTCTCTGTCCTTCTCATAAGCACTGGACATTGTCACATCTCTCTGCCTTGGAGGGCTGTACATGCTCAGCTTGACCTTTCAGGTGGCTGTCTCTGTATCACCGACACGATGAGGCTGCTCCCATTCTGGTTTTCAGATTTTCCATGTTCTTCCCTTAATACTCAGGAAGCTCACCTCAAAGGCATGGTTCCCTGGTGTTCAGGTATACTGGGTATGAACTTCCTGCTCCTCGGATGCTGCCTGACCTGCTGCGCTTTTCCAGCAACACACTCTCTACTCTGATCTGCAGCACCTGCACCCCTCACTGTCCCCAGATCATTTCCGTACAGTGAGCTTTCCACGGTGTTGATCTGTTTATCTTCCAACGTACAAACACCCCCCTGTCCATAAGCTGGGAGAAGAGTTGGGTTGATTAATGAATTACAGTCCAGATAACTGTAGGATGATGCACCTCAGTACAAAAACACAGTCCACCCGTGAGACAGGCAGGAAGAGCACAGCAAGTTGTAAATAAAGTCTTCGAAATAGTGACTCTGTTTTATTAAGGCTGGCATAAACGCATTTTGAGGACCTTCGGGGATTGAGAAATAGAGTAGATACATTACGTTAGCCTGGACCCTTCCTCAGAGCACATACCTAGCATACTGTAGCGTCATAGAGATGTACAGCACGGAAACAGACCCTTCGGTCCAACCCGTCCATGCCGACCAGATATCCCAACCCAATCTAGATCCACCTGCCAGCACCCGGCCCATATCCCACCAAACCCTTCCTATTCATATACCCATCCAAATGCCTCTTAAATGTTGCAATTGTACCAGCCTCCACCACTTCCTCTGGCAGCTCATTCCATACACATACCACCCTCTGCGTGAAAATGTTGTCCCTTAGGTCCCTTTTATATCTTTCCCCTCTCACCCTAAACCTATGCCCTCTAGCTCTGGACTCCCTCACCCCAGGGAAAAGACTTTGTCTATTTATCCTATCCATGCCCCTCATAATTTTGTAAACCTCTATAAGATCACCCCTCAGCCTCCGATGCTCCAGGGAAAACAGCTCCAGCCTGTTCAGCCTCTCCCTATAGCTCAAATCCTCCAATCCTTGTAAATCTTTTCTGAACCCTTTCAAGTTTCACAACATCTTTCCAATAGGAAGGAGACCAGAATTGCACGCAGTATTCCAACAATGGCCTAACCAATGTCCTGTATAGCCGCAACAGGACCTCCCAACTCCTGTACTCAATACTCTGACCAATAAAGGAAAGCGTACCAAACGCCGCCTTCACTATCCTATCTACCTGCGACTCCACTTTCAAGGAGCTATGAACCTGCATTCCAAGGTCTCTTTGTTCAGCAACACTCCCTAGGACCTTACCATTAAGTGTATAAGTTCTGCTAAGATTTGCTTTCCCAAAATGCATCACCTCGCGTTTATCTGAATTAAACTCCATCTGCCACTTCTCAGCCCATTGGCCCATCTGGTCCAGATCCTGTTGTAATCTGAGGTAACCCTCTTCGCTGACCACTACACCTCCAATTTTGGTGTCATCTGCAAACTTACTAACTGTACCTCTTATGCTCACATCCAAATCACTTATGTAAATGACAAAAAGTAGAGGACCCAGCACTGATCGTTGTGGCACTCCACTGGTCACAGGCCTCCAGTCTGAAAAACAACCCTCCACCACCACCCTCTGTCTTCTACCTTTGAGCCAGTTCTGTATCCAAATGGCTCGTTCTCCCTGTATTCTGTGAGATCAGGGGGAACTAGCTGCTCTGTTCTGTACTGTTGATGGGATCTTGCTGTGCAGATGGCATTTCCCAGATTCCCATCCTATACCATCCCATCTCCAGGATACAGAGAGAGACTGGGGATCAGATAGTCCAGAACAAGAGGGATGATCAGTGCTTCTCAAACTATTTCTCCCCCCACTCCCTCCCCCACTGACGCTCAGTAACAGCAGTGTGTACTGTCTACAAGACTGACAGCAGAAACTCTCCAAAGGTCCTCAGGCAGCACCTTCCAAACCCATGCCCACTTCCATCCAGAAAGACTTTGCAAAGCCCTGGCTTAGACCATCCAGCTGTTGTTGACCAGACTGGGAGCCTTCTCTCTGGGGAAGAGAGCACTCGGGGGGCCGGTGACCTGACAGTGGTCTTGGAGACAGTGGAAGATTTCAGTTAGAGCAATGTTATGAAGATGACAAGAGGTTTTCTAGTTCAGTGAGTAGCGTCCCTGCCTCTTGGCCAGGTGCTGGCTGAGTGGGACTCCTGAACGAGGAACCAATCCCTTCAGTCGCAGCACATTTGAGGATCTGTGGTTGGTCCTTAGCCTCTTGACCTGCTCCCTTCTCCTGCTCACTCCCCACTGACGGGCTCCTGTGAAGGGATGACTGAACTAGACTGAACTGTGCCCCAGCCTTGCCCCAGCTCCTGCCTCACACTCAGCTGTAGGCACCAGAGCAACAGCAAAATGCTGCAGGTGCTGGAAATCTGAAACAAATACAGACACTGCTGGAGAAACCCAGTGGGTCTGGCAGTGTCTGTGGAGAGAGAAAGCAGAGCTAACGTCTCAGACTCAGCGTCTATTTTGCAGAACTGTTCTGTCTCTCACTGTCTCTTTGTCCCTGTCTGTCTCTCCATCTCCATCTCCTTGTCTCTCCTCCTTTCTCACCCTCCCCCTTTCTGACTGTCTCTTTCTTCCACTGTCTCCTTCTCTTCCTCTCTCCCTCTTTATCTCCATTCCCTTCTCCCGTTGTTTCTCTCTCTTCCCTCTCTGTCTCTCTCTTTCTCCCAATCTCTCTCTATTCCTTTCCCAATCTCTCTCTCTCCCTCCTTCTCTCCTCCCTGTCTCTCTCTCTCTCCCCCTCATCTCACTCTCTCCCCCATCTCTCTCTCTCTCTCTCTCCCTCTGTCTCTTTCTCCCCGTCTCTCTCTTCCCCCCTCTCTCTCCCCCTGTCTCTCTCTCTCTCTCTCTCCCGCCCTTCTCCCTCCCTCCCTCTCTCCCCATCTCTCTCTCTCTTCCCCCCTTCCCCCTGTCTCTCTCTCTCCCCCATCTCTCTCTCTCTCTCTCTCCCCCCGTTTCTCTCTCTCAGTCTCTCTGTTCCCACACAGTGTGAGGAGAGACATTCGCACTCTGCTGGTAGTTTAGTGGTAACAGTTCACTGGTCCCTGATGTCCTTTCCAACCCTGGGGGACTGATGATGGGATTGATGTTAATGAAACCCAGAGCCCGGGGTCTCCAAGTGCAGTGATTCTAATCAGAGAGCACCATTAACAGAAACAAGCTGGGACTCTGGAGCAGATTTCATTTCATAACCTCCATTCCTTAAGCCTCTCGTCAATACCGAGATAATCTTTAGCTGAAGGGCGATTGTTCAGTTGTTGAGAGTTTCTGATAAATATGTCGTGAGACGTTAGCAATGCTTGTAATCCGAGACTTCCTGATGGGATTTCACCTCAACCCCTTCCTCCGAGATTGCGTTTACATGGCGACAGGGATAAACAAGGTTCAAAACTCAGTCCATTAAATATTTTTAATGTTACATTGCAAACAACAGACAAACCAGCTGCAAACGCCAGTGTGGTACTGAGGGAGTGCTGCACTGTCAGAGGGTCAGTGCTGAGGGAGTGCCGCACTGTCAGAGGGTCAGTGCTGAGGGAGTGCCGCACTGTCAGAGGGTCAGTGCTAAGGGAGTGCCGCAGTGTCGGACAGTCTGTGCTGAGGGAGTGCCGCACTGTCGGAGGGTCAGTGCTGAGGGAGTGCCGCACTGTCGGACGGTCTGTGCTGAGGGAGTGCCGCACTGTCAGAGGGTCAGTGCTGAGGGAGTGCCGCACTGTCAGAGGGTCAGTGCTGAGGGAGTGGGCACTGTCAGAGGGTCAGTGCTGACGGTGTGCCGCACTGTCAGAGGGTCAGTGCTGAGGGAGTGCCGCACTGTCAGAGGGTCAGTGCTGAGGGAGTGCCGCACTGTCAGAGGGTCAGTGCTGAGGGAGTGCCGCACTGTCAGAGGGTCAGTGCTGAGGGAGTGCCGCACTGTCGGACAGTCTGTGCTGAGGGAGTGCCGCACTGTCAGAGGGTCAGTGCTGAGGGAGTGCCGCACTGTCAGAGGGTCAGTGCTGAGGGAGTGCCGCACTGTCGGACGGTCTGTGCTGAGGGAGTGCCGCACTGTCAGAGGGTCAGTGCTGAGGGAGTGCCGCACTGTCAGAGGGTCAGTGCTGAGGGAGTGGGCACTGTCAGAGGGTCAGTGCTGACGGTGTGCCGCACTGTCAGAGGGTCAGTGCTGAGGGAGTGCCGCACTGTCAGAGGGTCAGTGCTGAGGGAGTGCCGCACTGTCGGACGGTCTGTGCTGAGGGAGTGCCGCACTGTCAGAGGGTCAGTGCTGAGGGAGTGCCGCACTGTCAGAGGGTCAGTGCTGAGGGAGTGCCGCACTGTCAGAGGGTCAGTGCTGAGGGAGCGCCGCACTGTCGGAGGGTCAGTGCTGAGGGAGCGCCGCACTGTCAGAGGGTCAGTGCTGAGGGCGTGCCGCACTGTCGCAGGGTCAGTGCTGAGGGAGTGCAACACTGTCAGAGGGTCAGTGCTGAGGGAGCGCCGCACTGTCAGAGGGTCAGTGCTGAGGGCGTGCCGCACTGTCGGAGGGTCAGTGCTGAGGGAGCGCCGCACTGTCGGAGGCTCAGTGCTGAGGGAGTGCCGCACTGTCGGAGGCTCAGTGCTGAGGGAGTGCCGCACTGTCGGAGGGTCAGTGCTGAGGGAGCGCCGCACTGTCGGAGGGTCAGTGCTGAGGGAGCGCCGCACTGTCGGAGGGTCAGTGCTGAGGGAGCGCCGCACTGTCGGAGGGTCAGTGCTGAGGGCGTGCCGCACTGTCGGAGGGTCAGTGCTGAGGGAGCGCCGCACTGTCGGAGGGTCAGTGCTGAGGGCGTGCCGCACTGTCGGAGGGTCAGTGCTGAGGGAGCGCCGCACTGTCGGAGGGTCAGTGCTGAGGGAGCGCCGCACTGTCGGAGGGTCAGTGCTGAGGGCGTGCTATGAAATGGTGAGGTTTCTCCTGCTGCTTCAGCCTCGGGTCAAACATTAATGAAAGAGCTGAATTCCAGAGCGGAGGGGGGGGGAGGGGGCAGGCACGGCCCTTGACATCAAGGCTGCATTCGACCGAGTGTGGCATCAACGAGTCCTGGCAAACCTGGTGTCAGTGAGTATCAGGGGACAAATCTCCACTGGTCGGAGACATACATGGCACACAGGAAGATGGTTGTGGTTGATGGAGATCAGTAACTCAGCTCCAGGAGATCTCTGCAGGAGTCCCTCAGGGGAGTGTCCTGGGCCCAACCACCTTCAGCTGCTTCATCAATGTCCTTCCCTCCATCAGAAGGTCAGAAATGGGGATATTTGCTGATGACTGCACAGTGTTCAGCACCGTTAGTGACTCCTCAGACACTGAGACAGTCCGTGTTCAAATGCAGCAAGATCTGGACAATATCCAGGCTTGGGCTGACAAGTGGCAAGTAACATTCACGCCGCACAAATATCAGACAATGACCATCACCAATAAGAGAGAATGACTAACTCCACAAAGTGGTCAAGAGGGCATACAGCATTTTTCCTTCACTGGACGGGGTATTGATTACAAGAGCTGGCAGGTCATGTTACAATTGTATAAGACTTTGGATCGGTCACATTTGGAATACTGCGTTGCCACATTATCAAAAGGATGTGGACACTTTGGAGAGGATGCAAGGAGGTTTACCAGGATGTTGCCTGGTATGGAGGGGCTAGATATGAAGCAAGGTTGAGTAGGTTAGGATTATTTTCATTAGAAAGATGGAGGTTGTGGGGAGACCTGAGTGAGGTCTACAAAATCATGAGAGGTATAGATAGGGTGGATCGCAAGAGGCTTTCTCCTAGAGTAGGGGGCTCAATTACAAGGGGTCATGAGTTCAAAGTGAGAGGGGAAAGGTTTAGGGGAGATATGGGTGTAAAGTTCTTTATGCAGAGGGGTAGTGGGGGCCTATAACGCGTTGCTAGCGGAGGTGATGGGGGGGAGCGATAGCCTCATTTAAGATGTATCTAGACAGATACATGAATGGGCAGGGAACAAAGGGATACGAATCCTTAGAAAGTAAGTGACAGGTTTAGGTAGAGGAGCTGGATCAACACAGGCTTGGAGGGTCGAAGGGCCTGTTCTGTGCTGTAGTTTTCTGTGTTCTTTGTTCACCACCACCCCTTGACATTCAATGGCATCGCCGTCACTGAATCCCCCACTACCAACATCCTGGGGGTTATCATTGACCAGAAACTCAACTGGACTCACCACATAAACACAGTGGCTACAAGGGCAGGTCAGAGGTTGGGATTCCTGCAGCGAGTAACTCCCCTCCTGACCCCCCAAAGCCTGTCCACCATCTCCAAGGCACAAATCAGGAGTGTGAGGGAATACTCCCCACTTGCCCCTGGATGGGGGCAGCTCCAACAACACTCAAGAAGCTCAACACCATACTGGGACAAAGCAGCCCCCACTTGATTGGCCCCACATCCACAAACATCCACTCCCTCCCCACCATCGATGCTCAGTGTGTACCATCTACAAGATGCCCTGCAGAAACTCACCAAAGATCCTCAGGCAGCACCTTCCAAACCCACGGCCACTTCCATCTAGAAGGACAAGGGCAGCAGATACATGGGAACACCACTCCCTGCAAGTTCCCCTCCGAGCCCCTCACCATCCTGACTTGGAAATATATCACCGTTCCTTCAGTGTGGCTGGGTCAGAATCCTGGAATTCCCTCCCTAAGGGCATTGTGGGTCAACCCACAGCACATGGACTGCAGCGGGTCAAGGAGGCAGCTCACCCCCACCTTCTCAAGGGGCAACTAGGGATGGGTAATAAATGCTGGGCCCACCAGCAGTCCCTTCATAAAACCATAAGACATAGGAGCTGAAATTAGGCCATTCAGCCCATCCAGTCTGCTTTGCCATTTAATCATGGCTGATACATTTCTTAACCCCATTCTCTGCTTGGTCCCTGTAACCCTTGATCCCTTACCTATCTCTGTACTAAATATTCTCCATGAGCTGGTCTCCACAGCGTTCTGTGGCAGTGAATTTCCTGTGAGTGAATGAAGGGAAGCAGCATGGATTGGAACTGATTGGAAAGAATCCGAGAGGAAGCTGATGGGAGTTTTTTGGTGGAGGCGGTATGAAAGGAGGGTTGTGATTGCACAGGTCCTGCAGAATCAGGAATACTTCCCAAATTTGGAAAGGGGGGCAATTGCAGACGAGTTGCAGAGTGAGTGAGGTGGGGAGGGTAGGATCGCAGGGACAGGAGCTTGATTGGTGGACAGTGTCTCTCCGTACAGAGTGCTGCCTCTGTGCTGGGGGAAGAGTCTCCCTGTGATGGACAACAAAGGGGATGGTCTTTGGAAATCCCAGAGGATGACTCCTTCCCCAGCTCCCACACCTCGTAGCCTTTTCCCCACTCTCCGTACCTCACCTACTTCAACAGACCCCGCACCCTCGCCCCTCGTTCACTCTGTATTTCTCACACGAAACACTTCTCAAAGCACTCACTGCTCCAGCTGATGGCTAACCATGTGGGATCTGGGATTCTGTTTGCATATTCCTTCGCTGGGAGCCACGGCTTGCACTGAAACCATTAACCTCGATTCGGAACAGCAACTGTTCGAAACTTGCAGATGGATTGAGATCCTGATCGCAGTTCCACAGTTCCAGGGAACCTGGGTTCTTTCCATTTCTTTGTCAGGTTTATTTCCAACCTTTTGAACGTTAGCAACGATCCCCGTGAACTCACTGTACGCACAGCCCACTTTCCTGGATCATTCAGCACAACCAGGCAATAACAGGGGCACAGGAACTGCACTGTCTACCCTCCAGCTTTCACCCTCAGCACTGACCCTCCGACAGTGCCCACTCCCTCAGCACTGACCCTCCGACAGTGCCCACTCCCTCAGCACTGACCCTCCGACAGTGCGGCGCTCCCTCAGCACTGACCCTCCGACAGCGCCCACTCCCTCAGCACTGACCCTCCGACAGTGCCCACTCCCTCAGCACTGACCCTCCGACAGTGCCCACTCCCTCCACACTGACCCTCCGATGCAGCTGTAATCAATGAGCAGGAGCCTGATGTCAGTATCGTTGTTATCTGGATGTTCAAGGGATGAGTGTATTGCCAGGGAGATGGTGTTTGCCTTGGAGCTAGTGCACTGCAGGGCCCCAGGCCGGCTGGGGAACCAGACCACTCAAACATAAGCTTCCAATCCACATTGCAACGTTTCCATTCCCCCCACGCCCCCCCACACACACACACACCCACACACACTCTCTCTCTCACACACACACACACACACTCACCCCCATATACACACACGTCCCCATACGCACACTCCCACACCTTCCCCCCACACCCACCCACCCCCCCACACACACACACCCCCACGCACACTCTCACACACACGCACACACTCCCCACAACACACTCTCTCCCACACCCTCCACCCACACACACACCCCCAACACACTCCTCCCTTACACACTCCCCCCCCACATACATACACACACACACACACACTCCCCCCCATACACACACTCCCCCCACTCTCCCCTCCTGTACACACACACACCCATACACACACTCCCCCCCACACACACTCTCCCCCCACACACTCACACACACACACCTTCCCCCCACACACACACACTCCCCTTCCCCCCACACACAGACACTCCCCCCCACACACACTCCCCCCCACACACACACCCCACACACTCCCCCCCCATGCACACACACCCATACATACTCCCCCATACACACACACCCACACACACTCCCCCCTTACACCGCCCCACACACACTCCCCCACACACACATACCACCCACACACACTCCCCCCTTACACACATACCCACACACACCCACACACACACACACACACTCCCCCCCACACCCACACACACTCACCCCCCCACACACACACACACTCATGCGCACGTGAATGAATACACATGTACAGATACTTGCTCAGTATAGATACACACACACACACACACCTGTAACCGCCTGTGAATACGGACAGACACGACGTGTTCATGTTATGGCACAGCCACACATGAGCAAACATGCAGCCATGGAGCTGTGTGTCAGAGCACATTAGAGACATGCACACGTGTGTGAATGCATGTCTGTAAACATGTGAACTATACATGGATCTACATGAGTGAAGACAGAAACTGGCAGGGACAGATTGATTGTTTAAGATGAAGACACATGACCAGGCTGAGGATGGAGGGATACGGAGCATGTGCAGGCTGATGGGATAAGTTTGGAATGTTCCCCACCTCCCTGAGCCAATTGGAAATGGACAAATACGACATCCTTATTCTCGAGTTCCTCCCTGCGCCGACAATCTGCCAACTCAGCAAAGGTCAGGAATCAATCCCAGAACGTTGGGATTCTCCTTGGCACAGTGCCAACCATCTGTCAGTGCCTTTAATCCAACTCAGGAGATTAGCCCTCAGTCACTGTGCGCTTATCTCATGGCTGCGTTCGAGCAGTTGCTAACTCTGACCGTTCCTGTCAGAATTAACAAAATCTGAACCACCCCCCGTCAATAGAATGCGTTTCATTTGTTAAAGAGGAACTCTGACAGAAACAAATGGAATGGAATTTCTCATCCTCTCTCTCTGTCAGAGATGACACTGGCTCTTTCCATCTCAGAGTCAAACTATACAGAACAGACCCTTTGGCCCATCAAGTCTGTACTGTCACTGATACACCGCCACCCACACTCGTCCCTCTGATTGTCATGATCGCGTTCCATATATTAGTTGGAAAATTGCCAGAAACCGAAATAACAGGATTAACCCTTTCCAAACAAGGGGAGGTGATGACTGAGTTGTATTGTTGCTGGATTGTGTGACCCAGGTTCAAATCCTGCCACGGCAGATGGTGGAATTTGAATTGAATAAAAATCTGGAACTAAAGTTTAATGCTGACTCTGAAACCATCATTGGGAAAGTCACACATCTGGTTCGCAGATGGAAGGAAATCTCCAATCCTTACCTGGCCTGGCCTACGTGTGTCTCCACAGTAACGTGCTTTTTTTAAATTCCTTCATGAGATGTGGGGGTCACTGGTTAGATCCAAACCTAATTGCCCAAGGGCAGTTAAGAGTCAACCACATTGCTGTGGGACAGGAGTCACGTGTAGGCCAGACCAGGTAAGGATGGCAGTTTCCTTCCCTGAAGGGCATTAATGATGCAGATGGGATTTTCCTGACCATTGATGATGGATTCATGGTCATCATTAGACTCGTAATTCCAGGTTTTGTTTTATTGAATTCAAATTCCACTGTCGGCCCTGGCGGGATTTGAACCCAGTTCCCCAGAGCATGACCTGGGTCTTTGGATTAAGAGCCCCCCCGCCAGTGATAACACCACTGGGCCTTGCTCCAAGGTGTGAACCTTCCAGCTTTAACCTGAGACTATCCCAGAGTGAACACAGCCAAACGGTGATGGGCCAGCCCAGAAAACATAGAGAAACAGAAGCATAGGAGCAGGAGAAGGCCATTCGGCCCTTTGGGGCTGCTCCTCCATTCTGTACGATGGTGGCTGACAGAACATAGGACATTACAGTACAGTACAGGCCCTTCGGCCCTCGCTGTTGTGCCGACCTGAGGAACTGATCTGAATCCCATCTAACCTACATTATTCCATCCTCGTCCATATGTTTATCCAGTGACCATTTAAATGCCCTTAAAGTTGGCGAGTCTACCCCTGTTGTGGGCAGTGTGTTCCACACCCCTGCTACTCCCTGAGTAAAGAAACTACCTCTGACATCGGTCCTATACCTATCACTCCTCAATTTAGAGCTATGGCCCCCCCTCGTGCTAGTCATCACCATCCAAGGAAAAAGATTCTCACTGTCCACCCTATCTAACCCTCAGATTATCTTATATGTCTCAATGAATTCACCTCTCAACCTTTTTCTCTCTAATGAAAACAGCCTCAAATCCCTCAGCCTTTCCTCGTAAGACTTTCCCTCCATACCAGACAGCACCCTGGTAAATCCCCTCTGAACCCTTTCCAAAGCTTCCACATGCTTCCTATAATGCGGTGACCAGAACTGCACGCAATACTCCAAGTGCGGCCGCACCAGAGTTTTGTACAGCTGCAGCATGACCTCATGGCTCTGAAATTCAATCCCTCGACCAATAAAAGCCAACACACTGTGATGCCTTCTTAACAACCCTATCAACCTGGGCGGCAGCTTTCGAGGATCTATGTACTTGGACACCGAGATCCCTCTGCTCACCTACACGACCAAGAATCTTACCATTCACCCAGTACTCTGTATTCCTGTTACTCCTCCTAAAGTGAATCACCTCACAGTTTTCCTCGTTAAACTCCATCTGCCACCTCTCAGCCCAGCTCTGCAGCTTATCTATGTCCCTCTGTAACCTGCAACATCCTTCTGCACTATCCACAACTCTCCCGACCTTAGTGTCACCCGCATATTTATATTTACTAACCCATCCTTCTACACCCTCGTGCATTTATAAAAGTGACAACCAGCAGTGGACCCAAAACAGATCCTTGCAGTACACCACTAGTATACTAGAACTCCAGGATGAACATTTCCCATCAACCACCACCCTCTGTCTTCTTACAGCTCACCAATTTCTGATCCAAACCGCTAAATCACCCTCAATCCCATGTCTCCGTACTTTGTACAATAGCTTACTGTGTGGAACCTTATCAAACACCTTACAGAGATCCACATACACCACATCAACTGCTTTACCCACATCCACCTGTTTGGTCATTATCTAAAGAACTCAATAAGGTTTGTGAGGCATGACCTGCCCTTCAGAAAACCGTGTTGACTATCCCTAATCAACTTATTCCTCTCTAGATGATTATAAATCCTCTCTGGTATAATCTTTTCTAACACTTTACCTACAACCAAAGTAAGGCTGACTGGTCTATAATTACCAGGGTTGTCTCTACTCCCCTTCTTGAACAAGGGAACAATATTTGCTTATCCTCCAGTCTTCTGGCCCTATTCCTGTAGACATCCAACTCAGTCGCCTGTTCCCACTTTCTCCCCAAACCCTTTAAGAAAACATTCAATGTTTTGACTTCCCGTGGCAGGGAATTTCACAGACTCCCCACTCTCCGCGTGAAGACGTTTGTCCTCATCTGAGTCCGAAACGACTGGTGAGGCTCAGTGACGACAAGGGCAGGTGAGAGGCTGGGAATCCTGCAGCGAGTAACTCCCCCCTCCTGACTCCCCAAAGCCTGTCCACCATCTCCAAGGCACAAGTAGGGTGGGGGAAGGATTAGAAATGGGACATATTTTTGCGAATTTCTGACCTTTGTTTGTTGAAGCCTGACTGACAGGGGAGGATGTCGGGGTGAGGGAATGTTAGGAGACAATTCGATGGGACGTTCAGGTATAAATATGGGAGGAATTGGCTACCCAACCGTGCCCTGAGTGACTGGGCATCTGCTGGTTTAAAGCCGAGTCCGTTGTGTGCAGCAGTGAATGAGTCTCTGTTTTACAATCTTGTTGGGGATGTTACTGAGCACCTGAATGCTGCCTCCCACCCACACTTCAGGCTGGTTACAGTTCCCCAGTGTCTCACCGCTCACTCAGACGGGCTGCAGGTTTGTTTGTACGAAGGCCTCTCCTCCACAACGCGCCTTTTATTTGGGTGATTCCCACCACCTTCCAGTTGGAAGGTTGGCAGACAGAGGCTTGGACAGGGGCCAGACAGAAAGCAAAGCTTTCCCGGAATCCAGGCCTGAAGTATCCCGGTCCAGCTCAGAGAGTTTCCCAGTCTGTGGTCAAGCCGCCCCATCCCTTGGCTCATTCATCAGCCTGAGTTCCAGGGGACAGAGACACTAAAGAATCTGCATTTCTCTAGCACCTCTCATGACTGCAAACATCCCAAAACACATCACAGCCAATGACATGGGTGCTTTGATGTTAGTGACTGATGCAATCTGGGAAATGTATGGCCAGTTTATGCACAGCTAACTCCCACAAACAATTAGAGTCATAGAGCCAGTTAGATGTACAGCACTGACCAGGTATCCCAAACCAATCTAGTCTTGTTTGCCAACATTTGGCCCATATGTCTCCAAACCCTTCCTATTCATATACCCATCCAGATGCCTTTTAAATGTTGTAATTGTACCAGCCTCCACCACTTCCTCTGGCAGCTCATTCCATACACGTACCACCCTCTGTGGGAAAAAGTTGTCCTTCATGTCCATTTTAAATCTTTTCTTTAAAAATTTGTACATGGGACACGGCTATTTCTGGCTGGGCCCTGACTTTATTCTCCTGTCCCTAATTGCCCCTTGAGAAGGTGGGGGTGAATTGTTTTCTTGACCCGCTGCAGTCCATGTGCTGTGGGTTGACCCACAATGCCCTTAGGGAGGGAATTCCAGGATTCTGACCCAGCGACACTGAAGGAACAGCGATATATTTCCAAGTCAGGATGGTGAGGGGCTTGGAGGGGAACTTGCAGGGGGTGGTGTTCCCGTGTATCTGCTGCCCCTTGTCCTTCTAGATGGGAGTGTTTGTGGGTTTGGAAGGTGCTGCCTGAGGATCTTTGGTGAGTTTCTGCAGTGCATCTTGTAGATGGTACACACTGCTGTTACTGAGCGTGGGTGGGGGAGGGAGTGGGTGTTTGTGGATGTGGGGCCAATCAAGCGGGGGCTGCTTTGTCCCTGGATGGTGTTGAGCTTCTTGAGTGTTGTTGGAGCTGCCCCCATCCAGGGCAAGTGGGGAGTATTCCATCACCCTCCTGACTTGTGCCTTGGAGATGGTGGGACAGGCTTTGGGGGATCAGGAGGGGAGTTACTCGCTGCAGGATTCCCAGCCTCTGACCTGCCCTTGTAGCCACTGTGTTTATGTGGTGAGTCCAGTTGAGTTTCTCATCAATGATAACCCCCAGGATGTTGGTAGTGAGGGATTCAGTGATGGTAACACCATTGAATGTCAAGGGGTGGTGGTTAGAGTGTCTCTTATTGGTGATGGTCATTGTCTGACATTTGTGCGGCGTGAATGTTACTTGCCACTTGTCAGCCCAAGCCTGGATATTGTCCAGATCTTGCTGCATTTGAACACGGACTGTTTCAGTATCTGAGGAGTCACTAACGGTGCTGAACACTGTGCAGTCATCAGCAAATATCCCCATTTCTGACCTTCTGATGGAGGGAAGGACATTGATGAAGCAGCTGAAGGTGGTTGGGCCCAGGACACTCCCCTGAGGGACTCCTGTAGGGATCTCCTGGAGCTGAGTGGGGAATGGGACATGATCAGCCTTGACCTGATTGAATGGGGTAGCAGACTGACAGTGCTGAATGGCCTCCTCCTGTCCCAAACTCCCAGGTTCCAGTGGAAGCTTCCTTCAATAAACGGTCACAGACCTAGCGAGGGAAATGGGTTACTGACTCTCTTCACTGACAGACTCAGAGCAGGATGTGACGGAGAGATTAAGAAATAATTTAGCAGCTTCTAAATCTGTCGGTATGGAAAATACAGAGAGAAAAAGGAGATAACAGAGATCAGGCTGGCAATCAAATAAATCCAGCAAATGAAACGGTGCAGATTAATTGGTTGGAAGAAAATGTTGCAGATCAAATGGTGAGGGAGCAGTGGGAGTGATTTCAGTCGATTCCAATAAACCGCTTCAGGCATTCACTAAAGACAGGACTTCGAGTGAGAGACAGAGACAGACAGAGAGAGACAGAAGCAGTGACAGTGCAAGAGAGAGAGAGAGAGAGAGAGAGAAACAGAGTGTGTGTGAGAGAGAGAGTAAGAGACAGAGAGAGAGAGAGCATGTCAGAGAGAGACAGAGAGAGAGGGAAAACAGTGCAAGAGCGAGAGATAGAATGAGAGAGAGAGAGAGATCGAGAGACAGTGCCTGAGAGAGAGAGAGAGAGAGAGAGAGAGAGTGTTAGAGAGAGCCAAAGCAAAAGAGACAGAGGGAGAGAGAGAGCGAGAGACAGAGCCAGAGAGAGAGAGAGAGAAAGAGATGGAGGGAGAGAGAGAGAGAGAGAGAGTGTGAGAGAGAAACAGAGTGTGTGTGTGAGAGAGAGTAAGAGACAGAGAGAGAGAGAGCATGTGAGAGAGAGAGAGACTGAGTGAGTGAAAGACACAGAGGGGGGAAAGACGGTGCGAGAGCGAGAGATAGAATGAGAGAGAGAAATAGAGAGTGAGAAAGGTGAGCGAGGGAATGAGAGTGAGATTCATGGTAAAGATGACATTTACTAAATGTTTCGGAGTTTGGAATTCCCCTTCCCAGGCGCTGGGGAGGATGATGTGAGACAGGTTTCTGATCAATGAGGGAGCCGAGGGTGATGGGGGTCAGACAGGAAAGTGGAATAGGGACTACCATCAGATTCCCAGTGATCTTATTGAATCCCTCTTCCCCACCCTCCACCCGGAGCCCTATCCCTGTCCTCACCCCCACCCAGAGCCCCACCCCGACCTCACCCTGACCCAGAGCCCCACCCCCATCCTCACCCCCACCCAGAGCCCCACCCCATTCTCTCCCCACCCCCATCCTCTCCCCAACCTTCTACCCAGAGCCCCACCCCTGTCCTCGCCCCACCCCTGACCTCACCCCCACCCAGAGCCCCACCCCATTCTCTCCCCCACCCCCATCCTCTCCCCCACCCTCCACCCAGAGCCCCACCCCCATCCTCTCCCCACCCTCCACCCAGAGCCCCACCCCCATCCTCACCCCCACCCCTACCCAGAGACCCCTGTCCTCAGCCCACCCCCCCACCCGGAGCCCCCATCCTCACTCCCACCCCCCACCAAGAGCCTCCATGTCCTCACCCCCACCCCTACCCAGAGCCCCCCATCCTCACTCCCAACCCCCATCCAGTGCCCCCCGTCCTCCCCCCCACCCATAACCCTCATCCTCTCCCCTACCCCCACCCAGAACCCTCCTCATCCTCTCCCCACCCCCAATCAGAACCCCCCAGTCTCTCACCTATCCCCACCCCCACCCTCAAAGCGACCCAGTCTGTTCCTTCCGCCACGATCTCCCAGGTAACCGTTCCACCAATGGCCATGCAGCTTACACTGACCGGGTGATGGTTTGACGATGGAAGGGAATAAGCAGAATGTGGCCTTTTAAAAGATTTGTACGTGTGATGTGACATCACTGACTCAAGCAGCACTTACTGCCCCTCCCTAGTTGCCCCTGGACCTGAGTGTCTCGTCAGGGCCCTTTCAGAAAGTGGTTAAAAAGCAGCCACGTGGCAGTGGGCCTGAAGTCACATGTAGGCCTGAGCAGGGGAGGGAGAGTGGATTCCCCTCCCTAAGGGACATGAGTGACTCTGGGCTGGAGTGTTACAGCAATGCTCTCACATTGAGGGTAGCCATTAGGGCAGCTCTTCCCTGAATTTACGTATAACCATTTCCCGTGGTGGGGTTTGATCCTGGGTCTGAGCTCTGGGAGGAAGGTTGCTGGTTGCTAGGCCAGTGAAGTTACCATGACAACAGGCCATCTTCAGGAGCCACTCTCCCAGAAACAGCCCTGGGACAAACGGAGCGTTCGGATCAGGAGTGTCCGTAGTTTCCGAGGTTTGGCTCTTTGGGAATCAAAGAGGAACAGAAACTCTCTCCGTGAGCAAACAGCCCCATGCCGTGTCAACAGGAAAACTGCTCGGATATTTCCCACACCACATCAACAACCACACACTTCACAGGCTGGCAACATGGACTGGGACATTCACAGGTCGCAAAAGGCACTATACAAATGCAGGCTCGTTCTTTGCCGCTCCTCACGGTGGCTGAGTTTGGGATGGAGGAATAGAGGGAATGTGAAAGAAAGAGAGACAGAGAATGAGAGAGAGACAGAGAGAGGGAGTGTGTTAACCCAATGTCCGAGAGCACGGGGATGAGCGCAAAGTGAATTCAGGTACCACCATGTGGAGCTGAAAATGTGTTGCTGGAAAAGCGCAGCAGGTCAGGCAGCATCCAAGGAGCAGGAGATTCGACGTTTCGGGCATAAGCCCTTCTTCAGGAATGTGGAAAGTGTGGAGGACCACCATGTGGAGGACAATTCTGTTCAATCAGTGAGAGGATGTTTCTCTGGAGAGGGGTGAAGGAAACTCAGGATTTTACAAAGAGCAGGTAAAGATCTCAGAAAAGGGGAACTTTGTTCAAAATGAGGGAGTGCTCTCACTTCAGGCACCAGGGTTGGAGGGTGTGAGCTACAGGGAGAGGCTGAACAGGCTGGGGCTGTTTTCCCTGGAGCGTTGGAGGCTGAGGGGTGACCTCATGGTGGTTTATAAAATCATGAGGGGCATAGATAGGGTAAACAGACAAGGTCTTTTCCCTGGGGTGGGGGGGTCCAGAACTAGAGGGCATAGGTTTAGGGTGAGAGGGGAAAGATATAAAAGAGACCTAAGGGGCAACTTTTTCACACAGAGGGTGGTACGTGTATGGAATGAGCTGCCAGAGGAAGTGGTGGAGGCTGGTACAATCGCAACATTTAAAAGGCATCTGGATGGGTATATGAATAGGAAGGGTTTGGAGGGATATGGGCCGGGTGCTGGCAGTAGGGACTAGATTGGGTTGGGATATGTGGTCAGCATAGATGGGTTGGACCGAAGGGTCTTTTTCTGTGCTGTACATCTCTATAAGTCTATGTGACTGCAGACCCACAGATGTGGGTGACACCTGAACACCTTCTGAAATAACATTACAAACCCCGTGATCAAAGGGCAGTCAGACTGGGCCAATGGTGGCCTGACCCAGTGACACCCACACCCCAGGAACTAATAAGCAGCTTGTAATTTGCTGACACTTAAAATATTTGTCACTAAGTGCCAAAAAACAGGACATATTCCATCCTCGATGTGAGCAAATCTCTCTCATCTCGTTGCCTGGCAACAGAGTATTTTCCTCTCTCTCTCTCTCTCTCTCTCTGTCTCTCTGTCGTGTGTGAATCTCTCTCTTTGCTGAACCACTCTCTCTGTCATCGCTGCAAACTAAAATGATCCAGCGCGAGCAAACAGGAAGGTATTGTGGGAGTTTGCAGGTGCCCGTGCACTCTGTTCTCTCGATCTGTCTGTCTCCGTGGAGCAACCTCTTGTTGTGAAAATTCACAGAAATGGCCCAGTTTTGATCGGGGCCAGCCCAGTGAGAGAGGACGAAGGTAAATCACCTCGAACATCTCTGCTGTCTCTCAGCAGGACTGGGCTTCTGAGGCGAGACTGAGAGGGGGGTGCTGCAGTTTGACTGGTGAAGGAGGCATTGGGTTGTTACACAACTCTGGGTCTCAGGTTTGAGGTTTCTCTCAGGAAGTCAGAGCTCAGTGCAGTTCTGCAATGTTGTGTTTTTTTTTTGTCTCCCTCATTAACGGCTGGTAACTCCAATCCAGCCTTCAGGCTGAACAAGCCAGCAGACATTTCACAATCACGATTAATCAGAGTTCTTAAAACCAGCACAGCAGATGTATTTTAAGGTGTAATCCAGTGGAGTCCAATTGCCACTTGTATACAACTGCCCAGAAAGTAGCATTTCTTTTTGCTAGAAAGGCTTTTTTTTGGGTGAAAATTGAACATTTCTTTGTGTTTGGTTCATTGCCTGTTTGTTACAAGGTGCAGGTTCGATTTGGCAGCTTTATTTCTGGTTTCTCTCTCTCTGAGATGTGCAAATTCACAGCGTCTCAGCTCCAGCTCATACAGTTGCACACTCACCCTCATCCAGGAGGTCGTGGGTTCAGGGCCCACTCCACGCACCTCAGCAGATGATCAGATTCCTCTCAATTCTGAGGGAGTGCCGCACTGTCGGAGGGTCAGTGCTGAGGGAGAGGGGGCACTGTCGGAGGGTCAGTGCTGAGGGAGAGCCGCACTGTCGGAGGGTCAGTGCTGAGGGAGTGGGCACTGTCGGAGGGTCAGTGCTGAGGGAGTGCTGCACTATCAGAGGGTCAGTGCTGAGGGAGCGCCGCACTGTCGGAGGGTCAGTGCTGAGGGAGCGCTGCACTGTCGGAGGATCTGTGCTGAGGGAGTGGGCACTGTCGGAGGGTCAGTGCTGAGGGAGTGGGCACTGTCGGAGGGTCAGTGCTGAGGGAGGGCCGCACCGTCGGAGGGTCAGTGCTGAGGGAGTGCTGCACTATCAGAGGGTCAGTGCTGAGGGAGCGCCGCACTGTCGGAAGGTCAGTGCTGAGGGAGTGCCGCACTGTCGGAGGATCTGTGCTGAGGGAGCACCGCACTGTCGGAGGGTCAGTGCTGAGGGAGTGTCGTACTGTCGGAGGGTCAGTGCTGAGGGAGTGCCGCACTGTCGGAGGGTCAGTGCTGAGGGAGTGCGGCACTGTCGGAGAGTCAGTGCTGAGGGACCGCCGCACTGTCAGAGGGTCAGTACTGAGGGAGTGCTGCACTGTCGAGGGTCAGTACTGAGGGAGCGCTGTACAGTCGGAGGGTCAGTACTGAGGGAGTGGGCACTGTCGGAGGGTTAGTGCTGAGGGAGTGGGCACTGTTTGAGGGCCAGTGCTGAGGGAGCACTGCGCAGTCGGAGGGTCAGTGCTGAGGGAATGGGCACTGTCGGTGGGTCAGTGCTGAGGGAATGGGCACTGTCGGAGGGTCAGTGCTGAGGGAATGGGCACTGTCAGAGGGTCAGTGCTGAGGGAGTGGGCACTGTCGGAGGGTCAGTGCTGAGGGAATGGGCACTGTCGGAGGGTCAGTGCTGAGGGACTGCTGCACTGTCGGAGGGTCAGTGCTGAAGGAGTAGGCACTGTCGGAGGGTCAGTGCTGAAGGAGTAGGCACTGTCACAGGGTCAGTGCTGAGGGAGTGCTGCACTGTCAGAGGGTCAGTGATTTCTCACCTTTCAGTTTGTGTGATCTTTCTGTCCTTCGGGCTCCCTCTGACCCTGATATGATGAGACAGGCAGTGCTGTGGAATGTTGGTCAGCTGGAGGGGGGGAGGTTGGAATTGGTTTGTGTGTGTGGTGTTGGCGTGGGGGGGGTTACGGTGGTGTTGGTGTGCGGTGGGATTGTTGGGACGGTGGTGTTGGTGGTGTCAGTGCTGGGAGACGTAGCGTTGAAAGCGGGTGAATGTGTGTGAGGGTTGCGGACGGTAGGGTGTGACTCAGACCCCTGTCCGGAGAGATTCACCATCAGGCGGTAAAGGCCGGAACTCCATTTCGGACCACGCCCCTGGTCTGTACAGGGAATAGAGGTCGGACGCAGTGTGGGGAGAGGTCCGCACCGTTGCGGTCTACACTCAGAGCAGTGACGGTCACCTGACTGGGAGCTCAGGCAGAGTGGGCCCTGCCTCAAGGCTGTGTCCTGTCTCGGTGATGGATAGGGTGACAGTGGGAGGCAGCAGGAACGTCGTGTGTTTCACGCTTAGCTTCAGCCCCTTCACTGTGTGTGGGGCTCTGGCCTGAAGGAATCCGGCATCAGGTAACTCCAGGAGATTGTGAACCTCACCCTACCTCACCCCGAGGGGCAGGGAGGATGGACACATTCCCAGAGCCTGTGGCCCTCACTCTGCTGTTCTGATAGGGGCCACAGTGATTCCAGTATCTGGCCTGCAGTGGATCCACTCTCACATCACTGCCCCAGTGAGGTGTGCAGTCCACAGGCGTATTGTACAGCCTGAGAACCAGGCCTTTCATGGTCTGACTGGGTGGTAACACTGGGCACACGCTGGCTAACAGGATATCGTTAACCCTTTCAGAGCTGCTGAAGACTTTTCTGATATATTCCCTCGTGGATGTGGGTGTCACTGGCTGGGCCTAGCATTTATTACCCGTCCCTAGTTGCCCGTTGAGAAGGTGGGGATGAGCTGCCTTCTTGACCCGCTGCAGTCCATGTGCTGTGGGTTGACCCACAATGCCCTTAGGGAGGGAATTCCAGGAATCTGACCCAGCCACACTGAAGGAACAGCGATATATCTCCAAGTCAGGTTGGTGAGGGGCTTGGAGGGGAACTTGCAGGGGGTGGTGTTCCCATGTATCTGCTGTCCCTTGTCCTTCTAGATGGAAGTGGTCGTGGGTTTGGAAGGTGCTGCCTGAGGATCTGTGATGAGTTTCTGCAGGGCATCTTGTAGATGGTACACACTGCTGTTACTGAGCATCGGTGGGGGGGGGGGAGGGGGTGTTTGGGGATGTGGGGCCAGTCAAGTGGGGGCTGCTTTATACTGGATGGTGTTGGACTTCTTGAGTGTTGTTGGAGCTGCCCCCATCCAGGGCAAGTGGGGAGTATTCCCTCACACTCCTGACTTGTGCCTTGGAGATGGTGGACAGGCTTTGGGGGGTCAGGAGGGGAGTTACTCGCTGCAGGATTCCCAGCCTCTGACCTGCTCTTGTAGCCACTGTGTTTATGTGGTGAGTCCAGTTGAGTTTCTGGTCAATGATAACCCCCAGGATGTTGGTAGTGGGAGGATTCAGTGATGGTAACACCATTGAATGTCAAGGGGACGATCTATCAGCTCACTCCCTCGGTCTCTATAGAGAATGGAACCACAGCCTGCTCAGTTTTTCGGAAGAGACTGAATCTCTCAGCCTCGGTTACTCCTTCACTTTCAGCACTGGCTCCTTGTGAACACTGACCAGGAGACAATCCTGATTGTAGCCCTCCCTGGGTTTCATATCCATCCGGCTGGACAGAACTGAGAGAAGTCCCGGAGATGACACTCCAGCCAGGGAGACAATTCCCAGGTGGTGAGGGGGTTCGGACACACGAGATGGGCTATTCTCTCCCTATTGTCCAACAAGACCTGATCCAATCGCCATCTCAACTCCATTTTCCTCTCTGATCCCTCATGACCCCGACCCACCTGGCAAACCTACCCCAGCCTCCAAACAATTCAGTGATTCCCCTCCGGGCAGGAGAATTCCAAATTCAAGGAATTCTTCCTCACCTCTGTCTTAAATGGGACACCCCTCATTTTGTGACTGTCGCCCCTCGATCTGGGATACGGTATCTCAGCACCGACCCCTGTGAAGATGTCTGCACTCCCCGCACCCCGTTATTTTGTGAGGAGGTCACCTTTGCGATTGCCCTCGGAGCCCCTCGATGTTGCTGACGGCCCGGTGGTCGCTGATACTATCGGAGCGAGCTGTCTTACTCACTGAGGGGAATCACACCCGTGTTGTCAGAATCTGTCCCCGAATATCACAGCCTCGCCGCACGTTACATGTCGGAGTGAGTCACATTTCATTCCCAGCAGAACCTGAGGCCTTTCAGGGGGACGGGAGAGAGGAGCGGGGAGAGGGGAGAGAGGAGCGGGGAGAGGGGAGAGGGATGGACTGACAGGAGGAGATGGGAGACTGTGGTTTGAGCCTGATTTGAGGTACACACACAGCAGTGCTCAGATGGGCTGAATGCCCTGGTTCTGAACTGGAAACCTGGTGTGAGACATGTGTTTAACTCCCAATCAAAGAAAGTTTGGAGGCAAAACAAAATCCTTTTAAATCCTTATGTCAGAATTGTCTGCCCACTTTTTAAAAATCTCACTGAAATGCTTAAAATAACAGAGACATCTGAGGCTGTTGCTACATCTGTCTCTAATTTTGACCCGAAAGCTCTTGCTCAGGCGAAGCATTTCAGTGAAAAACATCAAGACTGAGGTCAATGGATTCCTTTGGCCCTTTCACAGATATCCAGGAATTTATAACAAAGACAGATAAACACCGAATAGCAACTGAAATTGCTGCAAAAGCTCCGCAGGTCTGGCAGCATCTGTGGAGAGAAAGCAGAGTTACTCTTTCGGGTCCGGTGACCCTTCCCCAGATAAAGACAGGGCAGCTCAGCCTCATTGGGACTGCGCTGTGGAGCAGGCTCAGGAACTGAATGGCCTCTCCTCCATCCAAGGGACTCGATTTGGGGTGGATCCCTTTATTATGATGGTGTTTTCAGAATGCTAGATGTGACAGAGAGAGAGATAACAAACTGATATGGATTAACTCGATCGAAAAGGAGTCTGTGGATAATTTCTGAATAAAACAAGGAACTGCGGATTCTGGAGGTGATTAGATTCGATTCCCTGCAGTGTGGAAACAGGCCCTTCGGCCCAACAAGTCCACACTGACCCACCGAAGAGTAACCCACCCAGACCCATTTCCCTCTGACTAATGCAGCAAACACTATGGGCAGTTTAGCATGGCCAATTCACCATGGACTGTGGGAGGAAACCGGAGCACCCGTAGGAAACCTACACAGACACAGGGAGAATGTGCAAACTCCACACAAACAGGAGCCCGAGGCTGGAATCGAACCCAGGTCCCTGGCGCTGTGAGGCAGCAGTGCTAACCACTGAGCCACCATGCCACCCCATCAGAGAGAAATGGGTCTCAGTGGGTTACTCTCTGGAGGGTCGGTGTGGACTAGTTGGGCTGAAGGGCCTGTTTCCACGCTGTAGATCTGAAACAAAACCCGGAATGACTGGAGAAACTCAGCACGTTGGGCAGCATGTGTGGAGGGAAACAGAGTTAACCTTTTCAGTCCAATGTCTTTTTACAATAATGAAATTTTCCATCTTAACTCAGCTGCTCTCCAGAATCAGTGCTGTGTGGAAGCAGGCCATTCAGCCTATCAAGTCCCCGCTAACCCTCCGAAGAGCATCTCACCCAGACCCTATAATGCTCCATTGCCCATGGCTAACCTCCCCTAGCCTGCACACAATGGGACAATTTCCTATGGCCCATCCACCCTAACCTGCGCATCTCTGGACCGTGGGAGGGACCCACACAGACATGGGGAGAACATGCAAGCTTCACACAGACAGGCGCCCGAGGAGGGAATTGAACCCCGGGTCCCTGAGGCTAACCACTGAGTAACCGTGCGGTGCTGCCAGATGTGCTGAGTTACTGCAATATTCACTTGTTTTTACTTTAATCAAATTCTCCTTTGGGGTCATAGGGAATGTGTTGTAGGGAATGTGTGGGATTGGCCAGGGAATGCAAATGTTGCTTTATAAACACCTTGTGTGAGTTTGTGAGCGTGTGAGTCTCTGTATAAGTGTGTGTCTCTGTGTGTGTGTGAGTCTCTGTGTGAGTATGTGTCTGTGTGTGTGTGTGAGTCTCTGTGTGTGTGAGTCCCTGTGTGTGTGTGTGTCTGTGTGAGTGTGTGAGTCTCTGTGTGTGTGTGTCTGTGTGAGTGTGAGTTTGTGTTTGTGTGAGTCTGTGTGTGTGTGTGTGTCTGTGTGAGTATGTGTCTCTGTGTGTGTGTGAGTCTCTGTGTGTGTGAGTCCCTGTGTGTGTGTGTGTCTGTGTGAGTGTCTGTGTGTGTGTCTCTGTGTGTGTGTGTCTGTGTGAGTGTGAGTTTGTGTTTGTGTGAGTATCTGTGTGTGTGTGTGTGTCGGTGTGAGTCTCTATGTGAGTGTGTGTATGCGCATCCATCTGCGTGTGTGTGTGTGTGTGTGTGTGAGACAGTCTCTGAGTGAGTGTGTTTGAATGTTGTGTGCGTGTCTGTCTGTGTGTCTCTGTATGAATGTGAGTCTCTGTGTGAGTGTGTGTCTGTGTGTGTGTGAATCTCTGTGTGAGTGTGTGTGTGTGAGCCTCTGTGTAAGTGTGTGTCTCCATGAGTTTGAGTCTCTGTGACTCTCTATGTGTGTATCTGCATGAATATGTTTGTAGTTGTGTCTATGTGTGTGAGTCTCTGTGTATGTGTATCCCTGAGTGTGAGTCTGTGTGTATCTCTGAGCGTGAGTCTGTGTGTGTGTTTGTCTCTGCATGAGTGTATTTGTGTTTGTGTGTATGTGTGTGAGTGAGTCTGTGTGTATGAGTGTGAGTCCCTGCGTGTGAGTATGAGTCTGTGTGAGTGTGAGTGTGGGTCTCGGTGAATGTGAGTGTGAGTGTGAGTTATGAAACATGACTTTGTCTGAGGAAATCTGACTGTCCGCGAGAATGGAATATCTCGTTCTCTGCATTTAGGTAGCTCCTAACTCTGCCCTCTTCCTTCTGGCAGGTGCCTCCAGACCGTGCTCGGTCTCGTCGCTGAGCCTGATGGCTGCTGTGGTGGATGGAGTATCTGCCGCTCCCATCTCAGGAAGCTGTACCTCGGTGAACACCGTTTGTTCGGATAGTGACCACCCGGTCAGTCTCAGCTCCTCTGCTTCCTCGGCATCGCTCCAGGATGGCCACAGCTCATTTGGCAGCAACGGGACCCTGGTACCCACCACCAGCGCCCTCAGTTACCCCCCTCCGCTCGGCTGTGACATCAGCTTGGACCTGACCCCGGTCAGCCATACCAAGGCTCCCTTGGGAGAGGGCAACACCAGGCGTGGGAATCTGACCATGGATGTTCCCCGTGGTATCCCATGGTCCCCTCCTCCCATTCCCCAAACCAAGGAGCCACTGGCAAAGCTCTCACACGTGGACAGGGTGATGAAGGAGATCATCGAAACCGAACGGGCGTTTGTTCGGGATTTGAAGAGCATTGTGGAGGTAAGGCAGGACCCTTCCTGAGACTGGGATCGGGATCAGGATCAGGATCAGGATCAGGCGAGCACTGTGACTCATAAACACTCTCACACTCCTCCCACCGTCCAGGGGATGTGCAGGTTCGGGTGAATTGGCCGTCCGAAATCGCCCATGGTGTCCAGGGATGTGCAGGTTAGGTGGGTCATCCATAGGAAATGTCAGATCATGGGAATAGACTGGGGAGGTGGAATTGGATCTGGATGGATACTCTATGGAGGATTGGTGGTGACTCAATGGGCCAAATGACCTCTTGCTGCATGATTGGAACTCTATGCCATGGTCCAATAGTCCCTCCAAAGTGGGGAACCTGCCCTTTCCAAACCCCTCACTTTGACCAGGACTGAAGAGTCACAGGGCCAGAACTCTGTACCCCCCATCCCTGGTGCCACATGGCTGTTGCTCAGTCTCTGGTAAAGTGGCGTGCCGTCCAATTATCAGGAAGGTCACTGCTGACCTCCCAGGGTCACTGGGCAAAGGGTACAATAAACCCAACCATGCCAGTGTCACCCACAGCATGGGCACAACATCGGGAAGCCTCAGGGAAGGGTTGTGTCATTGACTGGGGTCCTGAGTCCAATTCCGGGTCCCTGATGCTCGGAAGGATGTGGAGACCGTGGAGGGGGCGTTTACTCGCACGGTCCCAGGGATAAGGGAGTGTGGTCAATGCAGTGAGACCCTGCTTTGTTCCCTTTATGCCAGAGAGAATGAGGGAGGGAGGGAGGTTTGAGTGAGTAAAGAGGGAGTGGTGGTAACCCAGTGAGCAGAGGGACGGTAACAGACTGAGGAGGAGATGAGGATAAATATTTTTCCCCCATTGAGTTGTTGTGATCCGAGAGGGTGTTGGAAGGGAATGTGGGGAAAGGAGCCGGGGAAGGTCCGGAAGAGGAATGATTAACAGGCCACAGAGAGACAGCGAGAGACTGGGGACTTATTGGAGAGCTCTTTCCAGGAGTTAGCAGATTCCCAATGGGCCCAATGGCCTGATACTGTGCTCCGAACACTTCTCTGTGGAATGGGATTGCCAGAGATTTGGATTCGGAAGCCCCACCCACTCGGTCGATTTCAGAAATGGGACTGACAGAATGTGAAACAGAAAGGGCACCAAATGCACCCCACAGTCAGGGATTCCCCACTCAGTGTCATCGTCTGGGTGATGTGGACAAAGTTTACTGATGACCCCAAAATTGGAGGGGTAGTGGACAGCGAAGAGGGTGACCTCAGATTACAACAGGATCTGGACCAGATGGGCCAATGGGCTGAGAAGTGGCAGGTGAAGTTTAATTCAGATAAATGCGAGGTGCTGCACTTTGGGAAAGCAAATCTTAGCAGGACTTATACACTTAATGGAAAGGTCCTAGGGAGTATTGCTGAACAAAGAGACCTTGGAGTGCAGGTTCATAGCTCCTTGAAAGTGGAGTCGCAGGTAGATAGGATAGTGAAGAAGGTGTTTGGTATGCTTTCTTTTATTGGTCAGAGTATTGAGTACAGGAGTTGGGAGGTCATGTTGCGGCTGTACAGGACATTGGTTAGGGCACTGTTGGAATATTGCATGCAATTCTGGTCTCCTTCCTACCAGAAAGATGTTGTGAAACTTGAAAGGGTTCAGAAAAGATTTACGAGGATGTTGCCAGGGTTGGAGGGTTTGAGCTACAGGGAGAGGCTGAACAGGCTGGGGCTGTTTTCCCTGGAGCGTCGGAGGCTGAGGGGTGACCTTATAGAGGTTTACAAAATTATGAGGGGCATGGATAGGATAAATAGACAAAGTCTTTTCCCTGGGGTCGGGGAGTCCAGAACTAGGGGACATAGGTTTAGGGTGAGAGGGGAAAGCTATAAAAGAGACCTCAGGGGCAACTTTTTCACACAGAGGGTGGTACGTGTATGGAATGAGCTGCCAGAGGATGTGGTGGAGGCTGGTACAATTGCAACATTTAAGAGGCATCTGGATGGATATATGAATAGGAAGGGTTTGGAGGGATATGGGCCGGGTGCTGGCAGGTGGGACTAGATTGGGTTGAGATATCTGGTCGGCATGGACAGGTTGGACCGAAGGGTCTGTTTCTGTGCTGTACATCTCTATGATTCTATGACTCCCTGCTGTGAATCCTACATAGAAACATGGAAACATAGACACATGGAAAATAGAAGCAGGAGGAGGCGATTCGGCCCTTTGAACCTGCCCTGCCATTCATCATAGCCATGGCTGATCATTCAACTCAATAGCCTAACATTGCTTTCTCCCCATAACCTTTGACCCCATTCACCCAGAGAGCTATACCTAACTGCCTCTTGAATACATTCAACGTTTTAGCATCAGCTCCTCCCTATGCTATTGAACCCCACTCTCTGGGTGTAGAAATAGCTCCCCATCTCCATCCTAAATGGTCCACCCCAAATCCTCAGACTGACCCCTGGTTTTGGACACAC
Source organism: Hemiscyllium ocellatum (assembly GCF_020745735.1). Taxonomy (NCBI): domain Eukaryota; kingdom Metazoa; phylum Chordata; class Chondrichthyes; order Orectolobiformes; family Hemiscylliidae; genus Hemiscyllium; species Hemiscyllium ocellatum. Next base: position 3,163,115 of record NC_083447.1, read on the forward strand.
CCACCATCGGGAACATCCTCCCTGCATCTACCCTGCCTCATCCTGTTAGACTTTTGTAAGTCTCTATGAGATCCCTCCCCCTCACTCATCTGAACAAAACCAATCCGAACCCCGCCAATCTCTCCCCCTACGTCAGTCCCATTATCCCTGGAATCAGCCTGGGAAACCCTCACTGTACTCCCTCAGGAGCAAGAGCATCCTTCCTCAGAAAAGAAGACCAGAAGTCCACACAGTATTCTGCAGCGATAACTCGAGACGGAGCAGTGGAATTAATTGGAAGAATTTCTGACTCTGCAGATATGGCACTGTCCTCTCGATACTGTCTATAGAGGCACGGCCCTGTGTTAATTATAACATTCGCAACAGTGAGTCCCTTTAATAAGGCTCTCTGATCTGGAGAGACCTCTTCAATTAGAAATATTTATGGTTTCCTTAGTAATAGGCATTTGAGCAAAGCACTTCCTCCGAACGGCACTAATTAATTGCTGCTCTGCTGGTCACTGCAGAGATCGGCTGTTTGAGAAGGTCCCTGGGATAGTTTCTGACACCACTCTGATGTTTCAGAGCGCAGTATCTGCAAAGAATCCACTGCTAGATCTGGGATCACAGATCCATTCAGAATGTCAAGGGAATGGTGGGGAGACTGTTTCGGAATGAGATGGGGAGAAATGTCTCCCCCACTGCAGAGAGTGGGGAGCCTGTGAAATTCTCACAGGTTAAAATGTCAACTGTTATCATTCATAGGCCTCCTCTCACACCTACAATGTGGAAGAAGGCCATTCAGCCCACACTGGCCCTCTGGAGAGCACCCCACCCACATCCCTGGACACTATAGGTGTAATTTAGCATGGCCAATCCACCCTAACCCAGGCACATCTTTGGACTGTGAGAGGAAACCAGAGCACCCAGAGGAAACCCACGCAGACATGAGGGGAGAATGTGCAAACTCCACACAGACAGTCACCTGAGGCTGGAATTGAACCTGGGTCCCTGGCGCTGTGAGGCAGCAGTGCTAACCACTGTGCCACCCCTATGTCTGTCATCTCCCAGTCCCAGGTATTGTGTCCCGTATTCCAAATATTTCCCCATGTCACATGGAGGGGACCAAAACGACTTTGTTTTGGATATTCTGCCGACACTAGAAATAGTTAAAAGTTTTCAGAATTCACAAGTTTGGATCTGAGCCAGTTGACTGGACAGCAGCCTTTCAAACATGTTTATACGGTTTTTATAACAATCATTTAATGACGGCTCTGACTCACATGTTGGCAGGAATTATTCCAATCGTTGCTTCATTAGTGTGGAACAGCCTGTGGCTTTTTGACCTGGAAGTGGTCTATTGATACAGAAGGGGTCTTTGTTTTAACACAACGTTTAACCTGGAGGTCTCTGTGGTATGGGAGGAGTCAGCGAGAGGCAGAACGCAGTCTGATTTCTGAATGTGGGAGAAAATCTTACATACGCAGACAGAGAGAAAAAAATCCCAGCTTCTCATGGGAAAATCAACATCCCAAGGAGCAATCGCTTTGTTGCGTAGTCGTTACAAAGTTGTACATTTGATAGAGAGTGGGCGAGAAAGAGAGAGAGAGAGAGACTAATGCTGACAATTCTCTTCAGTCTATGTTTTGAAGGTCACTAGCTCAGGCTCGTGAATTTGCCGTTCTACTTTTGTCTGCGTTCATTGCAGGAACTTTGTGTTACTGAAGGCCACCTTTTTAGAGTGAGGAATCACCAACTGCTTGAGAGAGGAGGAGGAAATTTAGTACCATTGCTGCTTCTACACCCTCCATGAATATTATCACATCCATTAGCATAGTGTCCAAATGATCTGTTACAGAGTTTTTGTTTCACTCAAACTTTCTGTCACTCCTCCTCTCACTCTCCTTCCATTCCTTCCTACTTTATGGGTCAGCACGGTGTGGCTCAGTGGTTAGCACTGCTGCCTCCCAGCACAAGGGACCTGGGTTCGATTCCAGCCTCGGGTGACTGTCTGTGTGGAGTTTGCGTGTTCTCCCGGTGTCTGTGTGGGTTTCCTCCCACAGTCCAAAGATTTTTAGGTCAGGGTAGATTGGAAATGCTAAATTGCCCCATAATGTTGGGTGCATTTGTCAGAGGGAAACAGGTCTTGGTGGGTTAGTCTTTGGAGGGTCTGTGTGGACTTGTTGGGCCAAATGGCCTGTTTCCACACCATAGGGAATCTAATCTAACCAAGAGAGGGAGTGTTAACTGGAAATGAACTATAAGGACTTGCTTGGGTCAGGGTTACTGAGTTTGTTAATTTGCAGTGAAAAGACCCAGAGAGTGTTTATCAATGTGGTCAGTCCAACAGGAGCATTTGATAGCGATAAGAATGTGCCTTTTTCTGCATCGAATGAACAACAGATGAAGCAGCTGGCTTACATTCCATTCAGTGTTTCATCTTGTGTACAAAAGCATGTGCGATATTTAATCTATTCAGACTGCACTGCAGAGGGTTTGATTGTTATTGGTGCAACATTTCAGCTCTGTGCTCCATCTCTCTAACTATCTCTCTCTATCTATCTATCTCTCTATCTGTCTCTCTCTATATCTCTAACTGTCTCTCTCTCTATCTTTCTCTCTATCTGTCTCCCTCTATCTATCTCTCTCTATCTCTCTGCCTCTCTCTCTGTCTCTCTCTCCCTCTATCTCTCTCTATCTCTCTGTGTGTCTCTCTCTCTCTCTCTATCTATCTATCTATCTCTCTCTATCTATCTCTCTATCTATGTCTCTCTCTCTCTCTCTCTCTATCTATATCTCTCACTCTCTATCTCTCTTTCTCTCTCTATCTATTTATCTATCTCCCTCTCTGTCTATCTCTCTCCAACTATCTCTCTCTCTCTATCTATCTCTTTCTCCCTCTTTCTATCTCTCTCTCTCTCTGTTTGTGTCCCAGACACACAGCCTCAAAGGTGTTTTGTTTCTGGTTGGGAACATTGGGCGGTGAACACTGAGGTTTTCTGACCTGAAGCTGATTTCCTCATCATCAGGACCCTCAGCGTCTATTCTGGGCAGAGAGTAACTAACACTCACTTTGAGCTGAATGCTGCCTTTCTCTTTATCGTTGATGGGACATGGGCATCGCTGGCTAGGTCAGCATTTACTGCCCCTCTGGTGAAGAGTCAGCCACATCACTGTGGGTCTGGAGTCACGTGTAGGCCCAGGCCGGGCAAGGATGGCAGATTTCCTTCCCTCGTGACCCTGCTGGGTTTTTGTAAAAATCTTAATGGTTATCTTTTTTCTTGAATTCAAATTTCACCAAATTGAACCCCAGAACATGACTCTGAGGACCTGCTCATTGACATCAGTGCTTCCAATTATCCTGCTACTGTCTCTACCCATTTAATGTGACTCACAACCACCCCGGAATATAAAACTCTGGGGGAGTCTTGTGACAATGGTTCAGAGCTTTACCAGCTTGTATTACCCTGCTTTCTCCCCATATCCCTGTGTGCCCCCATTCCGACCCAAAACACCATCTAATGCCCCTCTCGAATGTCTCAATTGTACCTGCCCCCACCACTATCCCAGGCACCGTATCTCACTCGCTGGGCAAAAACGTATTGTCCTCCGATTACAGGATCTCTACAAGGTGGAAGCTGGTCATTCAGCCCATCAAGTCCACACTAACGCTCCTAAGAGCATTCCACAGAAAAGCCACCCCCACTGCCAATCCACCGAACCTGCACATCTTCGGACTGTGGGAGGAAACCCATGCAGGGAATGTGCAAAGTCCACCCAGACAGCCACCCAAGGGTGGAATCGAACCCAGGTCCCAGAAGGTAGCAGTGCTAACCACTGAGCCACCGTTCTGTAGACCAGTTCAATCTCTGCCGTTTTGTGCTTGTTCCTAAGCTTGTCAGAGGAGATGTTAGACAAAAGCCGACCGTGAAGCTTCCATTGAAACAAGACAAAGTTAATGATTTCACCACAAAATTAACCCGGCCATGTATCTGAAACAGACCAGCAACAATAGGAATGGGAAGGAGGCCATTTGTCCCCATGAGCCTGGTCTGCCATCCAACAGGATCATGGCTGATCTAACATTTCTTGTAAATAAAAACAAAAATTGCAGGAAAAGCTCAACAGGTCTGGCAGCATCTGTGGAGAGAAATCAGAGATAATGTTTTAGGTTGAGTGATCTTTCCTCAGAAGTCAACATTCCTCGCGTCCACTTCCCTGTATTTCCCTGTAACCCTCGATTCCCGGACTGATCAGGAATCTCTCCACCTCAGCCTTATATACCCACCCGGGCCCTGCCCCCACAGCTCTCTGGGACAAGGAGTTCCAAACACTCTCCACCCTCCGAGGGAAGAAACCCCTCCCCATCTCAGCCTTCAGTTGGTGCCCCTTTATCCTGAGGCTGTGCCCTCTGGCCCCAGACCATCCCATGAGGGGGACCACCCTCTCAACATTGATCCTGTCAAGCCCCTTACAGAATCCACGATGTGTCAATGGGATCACCTCTCAATCTTCTGGTCAGTGAGTGGAGTCCCTTTGCTCATAAGACAATCCCTCCATCCCAAGGATTATCCCAGTGAACCTTCCCTGGACTGATTCCAATGAAATGATACCTCTCATTAAACGAGGAGAGCAAATTACGTGACTGATTGTGGTGAATAGCATATCCAACTAATTATTACATTTATCCAAAGAACAGTTATAGAGTCATTGAGCTGTACAGTATGGAAACAGACCCTTCGGTCTAACCCGTCCATGCCGACCAGATATCCCAACCCAATCTAGTCCCACCTGCCAGCACCCGGCCCATATCCCTCCAAACCCTCCCTATTCACATACCCATCCAAATGCCTCTTAAATGTTGCAATTGTACCAGCCTCCACCACATCCTCTGGTAGCTCATTCCATACATGTACCACCCTCTGTGTGAAAAAGTTGCCCCTTAGGTCTCTTTTATATATTTCCCCTCTCACCCTAAACCTATGCCCTCTAGTTCTGGACTCCCCCACCCCAAGGAAAGGGGACTTGTCTATTTATCCTATCCACGTCCGTCATGATTTTATAAATCTCTCTAAGGTCACCCCTCAGCCTCCGATGCTCCAGGGAAAACAGCCCCAGCCTATTCAGCCTCTCCCTGTAGCTCAAATCCTCCAACCCTGGCAACATCCTTGTAAATCCTTTCTGAACCCTTTCAAGTTTTACAATATCCTTCCGATAGGAAGGAGACCAGAACTGCACGCAATATTCCAACAGTGGCCTAACCAATGCCCTGTACAGCCGTAACATGACCTCCCAACTCCTGTACTCAGTACTCTGACCAATAAAGGAAAGCATACCAAACGCTCTCTTCACTATCCTATCTTCCTGCGACTCTACTTTCAAGCAGCTATGAACCTGCACTTTGTTCAGCAGGACCTTATCATTAAGTGTATAAGTCCCGCCCTGATTTGCTTTCCCAAAATGCAGCGCCTCACATTTATCTGAATTAAACTCCATCTGCCACTCTTCAGCCCATTGGCCCATCTGGTCCAGATCCTGTTGTAATCTGAGGTAACCCTCTTCGCTGTCCACTACACCTCCAATTGTGGTGTCATCAGTAAATGTACTAACTGTACCTCCGAGCTGATTGTGTGTGGAGACTTCAGAGTGTTTCAGTCTGGTGGGGTATGGCTGGAACATCCTGGGCTCAGTGAGTTGAAGGTTTGGACATTGCCCCTCAGTGGGGCACAGATTCCAGTGTGAAATTCCCAGTGCGTTTCCGAGGGTATGCTGTTCAGTCGGAGGTGCTGTCTCTCAGATGAAACTGAGCCCCTTTCTGCCATTTTGGTGCATGTAAGGATCCCATGCCCAGAATTTCGGGGAGGGGGGGGTCACTGGGGAGAGCTCAACATGAATGAATAATTTGTTATCCCTTCTACTGGAGCGACTGGGGTGGCACAGTGGCTCAGTGGTTAGCAGTGCTGCCTCACAACACCAGGGTCCCAGGTTCAATTCCTGCCTCGGGTGACTGACTGTGTGGAGTTTGCACGTTCTCCCCGTGTCTGCGTGGATGTGCTCCGGTTTCCTCCCACAGTGTGCGGGTCAGGTGGATTGGCCATGCTAAATTGCCGTAGTGTTAGGTGCATCATTCAGAGGGGAATGGGTCTGGGTGGCTTACTCTGTGGAGGGTCGGTTGGGCCGAAGGGCCTGTTTCCACAATGTAGGGAACAGGGATTACTGGAAAAGCTCAGCAGGTCCGGCAGCATCTGTGGAGAGAAATCAGAGTTAATGTTTCAGGTTCATGACCCTTCCTCAGAACCTGAAGAATTCTGGTCACTCTACCAGAAACGTAAACTCTGATTTCTCTCCACAGCTGCTGCCAGACCTGCTGAGCTTTTCCAGTAATTCCTGGTTTTCTCTCTGATTTACAGCATTCAATGTTCTTTCGATGTTTAATGTAAGAACTGGTTCATTAGGCAGAGGCTATGGTCTAGTGCTATTACCGCTGGAATATTATGGGTGGCTCAGTGGTTAGCACTGCTGCCTCCCAGCGCCAGGGACCCAGGTTCCATTCCAGCCTCGGGTGACTGACTGTGTGGAGTTTGCACATTCTCCCTGTGTCTCCGTGGGTTTCCTCCGGGTGCTCCGGTTTCCTCCCACAGTCCAAAGATGTGCAGGTCCGGGTGAATTGGCCGTGTTAAATTGTCCCTAGTATTCACAGATGTATAGGTTAGGTGCATTAGTCATGGGTAAATATAGAGTAGGGGAATGGGTCTGAGCGGGTTTCTCGTCGGAGGGTCGGTGTGGACTTGTTGGGCCGAAGAGCCTGTTTCCACACTGTAGGGATTTTATGATGTTAATCCAAAGAGCTGAAAACGTGTTGCTGGAAAAGCGCAGCAGGTCAGGCAGCATCCAAAGAGCAGGAGAATCGATGTTTCGGACATGAGCCCTTCCTCATTCCTGAAGAAGGGCTCATGCCCGAAACGTCGATTCTCCTGCTCCTTGGATGCTGCCTGACCTGCTGCGCTTTTCCAGCAACACATTTTCAGCTCTGATCTCCAGCATCTGCAGTCCTCACTTTCTCCAATTAATCCAAAGAGCCAGGTAATATTCTAGGGGCCTGGGTTTGAAATCCCATTGGGGCGGATAGTGGAATGTGAATTCAATTAAAAAGAAAATTCTTGGGATTACAAGTCTAATGATGTATCTATTGCTGATTGTCGGAAAATCCCATCTGGGTCATTAATGTCCTTTAGATTAGATTAGATTATTTACAGTGTGGAAACAGGCCCTTCGGCCCAACAAGTCCACACTGACCCGCCATCCACCCATACCCCTATATTTACCACTTTACCTAACACTATGGGCAATTTATCCTGACCAATTCACCTAATCTGCACATCTTTGGACTGTGGGAGGAAACCGGAGCATCCGGAGGAATATTACCTGGCTCTTTGGATTAACAGGAGAAAGTGAGGACTGCAGATGCTGGAGATCAGAGCTGAAAATGTGTTGCTGGAAAAGTGCAGCAGGTCAGGCAGCATCCAAGGAGCAGGAGAATTGACGTTTCGGAGGAAACCCACGCAGACACGGGGAGAATGTGCAAACTCCAAAGTCGCCTGAGGCGGGATTGAACCCGGGTCTCTGGCGCTGTGAGGCAGCAGTGCTAACCACTGTGCCACCGTGCACACTTTAGGGCCGGAAACAGCTAGTTTGACTGACATGTGACTCTCGATCCATAGCAAAATGGTTGTCTCTTAACTGCCCCCTGGGCAATTAGGCATGGGGTAATAACTGCGGGGCCTAGTCCCTGACACCCTCATCCCGTGAATGAATTATATAAAAGCTAGTGCATTAATTCTGAATCACTGTGTTGAGTTGCTGTTTGCTTGTTTATTAGTGTAACAGTAATGTCTCGGCTCACCCAGCATTGTTGCCTTTCTAGGATTATCTGGGCTGTATCATCGATTCGGAACAGCTCCCTCTACAACCCGATGAAGTGAACACCTTATTCTGCAACATCGAAGACATCTACCAGTTTAACAGGTAAAGGGGAGGGCTACGGGGGTGAGGGAGGTGGGGGTGGGAACCATCGTGTGCCTGTGGTTAACACCATCACGCTGCCACTTTAACTCGTCTCTGTCTCTGGGTCGGACCAAAACCCACACACTCACCTAGGGTTAGTGCAGCCAGAGAAAAGCCAAATACTGCGGAAACCTCAAAGCAGAAAGTGTTGGGGAAACTCAACAGGTGCTGGCAGCTGTGGGGAGAGAGAGAGAGAGAGAGAGAGAGAGAGAGAGAGAGAGAGAGAGAGGGGGGTGGTGGGGAGGGGGCAGAGTGAACGCAGTCTGGGGTGATGCCTCTCCCGAATCCCATTTCCCTTCTGAGTCCAAATCATATTGGACTTGAAACATTAACTCTGTGTGTGTCTCTCTCTCTGTCTCTCACTGGGGTCTCACTGTCTAAGTATAAGGGTGATGCCATTCAGGACAGAGATGAGGAAAGATTTCTTCACTCAGAGAGTTGGGAACCTGTGGGATTCTCTCCCACAGGAAGTTGTTGGGGCAGGTTCATTCGATACATTCAAGAGGGAGCTGGACATGTGGCTAAAGGGAGGAGAGAAAGCGGGAGTGGGATTCTGAGATTGCGTGATCAGCCAGCATCGCATAGAATGGTGGGGCAGGGTCGAAAGGCCGAATGGCCTACTCCTGCTCCTGTTTCCTATGTTTCTATGACTTTGACTCTCCATCTCTCTCTCTCTCTGCTTCTCTCTGTCTCTCATTCTCTGTTCCTCCCTCTCCTTCCCTATCTCTCCCTCTCTCTCTCTCTCTCTGTTTCTCTCTGTCTCTCATTCTCTGTTCCTCCCTCTAACTCCCTATCTCTCCCTCTCCCTCTCTCTCTCTCTCTGTTTCTCTCTGTCTCTCATTCTCTGTTCCTCCCTCTCCTTCCCTATCTCTCCCTCTCTCTCTCTCTCTCTGTTTCTCTCTGTCTCTCATTCTCTGTTCCTCCCTCTAACTCCCTATCTCTCCCTCTCCCTCTCTCTCTCTCTCTGTCTCTCATTCTCTGTTCCTCCCTCTCTCTCTCTCTCTCTCTCTGATATAGATGCTGCCAAACCCGCTGAGTTTCTTGTGCCTTGTGTTGGAATTAAATTTTTGGAATGTATCCTTTTGTGGGATGTGGGTGTCACTGGCTGGGCCCAGTATTTATTGCCCCGTCCCTAGTTGCCCCTTGAGAAGGTGCAGGAGCGTTGTGTGTTTCACGCTTAGCTTCAGCCTCTTCACTGTGTGTGGGGCTCTGGCCTGAAGGAATCCGGCATCAGGTAACTCCAGGAGATTGTGAACCTCGCCCTACCTCACCCCGAGGGGCAGGGAGGACGGACACATTCCCAGAGCCTGTGGCCCTCACTCTGCTGTTCTGATAGGGGCCACAGTGATTCCAGTATCTGGCCTGCAGTGGATCCACTCTCACATCACTGCCCCAGTGAGGTGTGCAGTCCACAGGCGTATTGTACAGCCTGAGAACCAGGCCTTTCATGGCCTGACTGGGTGGTAACACTGGGCACACGCAGCTAACAGGGCATTGTTAACCCTTTCAGAGCTGCTGAAGACTTTTCTGATATATTCCCTCGTAGATGTGGGTGTCACTGACTGGACCCAGCATTTATAACCCGTCCCTAGTTGCCCCTTGAGAAGGTGGGGGTGAGCTGCCTTCTTGAACCGCTGCAGTCCGTGTGCTGTGGGTTGACCCACAATGCCCTTAGGGAGGGAATTCAAGGATTCTGACCCAGCCACACTGAAGGAACGGCGATATATTCCCAAGTCAGGATGGTGAGTGGTCCAACAGTGGGTATAGAGTAGACGGGGCTGTAATAACCTGCTGGGCTGACTGTGGAGTGTGGCTCAGTGGGGAGTGAGTGAGAAGGTTGGGGTCCCACTCCAGAACATGCGCTGCCTCGGACGCAGCTCGAGGAAGGAAACTGCACAACCTGCAAAAACTGGTCTGGAGGGGCACCTGGAAACTGACCTGGAGGGGCACCTGGAAACTGACATGGAGGGGCACCTGGAAACTGACCTGGAAGGGCACCTGGAAACCTACCTGGAGGGGCACCTGGAAACTGACCTGGAAGGGCACCTGAAAACGTACCTGGAGGGGCACCTGGAAACTGACCTGGAAGGGCACCTGGAAACCTACCTGGAGGGGCACCTGGAAACTGACCTGGAAGGGCACCTGAAAACGTACCTGGAGGGGCACCTGAAAACCTACCTGGAGGGGCACCTGGAAACTGACCTGGAAGGGCACCTGGAAACGTACCTGGAGGGGCACCTGAAAACGTACCTGGAGGGGCACCTGGAAACTGACCTGGAGGGGCACCTGGAAACGTACCTGGAGGGGCACCTGGAAACCTACCTGGAGGGGCACCTGAAAACGTACCTGGAGGGGCACCTGGAAACTGACCTGGAAGGGCACCTGGAAACCTAGCTGGAGGGGCACCTGGAAATGTACCTGGAGGGGCACCTGGAAACCTACCTGGAGGGGCACCTGGAAACGTACCTGGAGGGGCACCTGGAAAACTACCTGGAGGGGCACCTGGAAACTGACCTGGAAGGGCACCTGGAAACGTACCTGGATGGGCACCTGGAAACTGACCTGGAAGGACACCTGGAAACGTACCTGGAGGGGCACCTGGAAACTGACCTGGAAGGGCACCTGGAAACGTACCTGGAGGGGCACCTGGAAACTGACCTGGAAGGGCACCTGGAAACCTACCTGGAGGGGCACCTGGAAACTGACCTGGAAGGGCACCTGGAAACGTACCTGGAGGGGCACCTGGAAACTGACCTGGAAGGGCACCTGGAAACCTACCTGGAGGGGCACCTAAAAACCTACCTGGAGGGGCACCTGGAAGCCTACCTGAAGGGGCACCTGAAAACCTACCTGGAGGGGCACCTGGAAACCTGCCTGGAGGGGCATCTTGAAACGTACCTGGAAACTGACCTGGAGGGGCACCTGGAAACTGACCTGGAAGGGTACCTGGAAACCTACCTGGAGGGACACCTGAAAACGGACCTGGAGGGGCACCTGGACACCTACCTGGAAGGGCACCTGGAAACCTACCTGGAGGGGCACCTGGACACCTACCTGGAAGGGCACCTGGAAACCTACCTGGAGGGGCACCTGGAAACTGACCTGGAAGGGCACCTGGAAACCTACCTGGAGGGGCACCTGAAAACCTACCTGTAAACTGACCTGGAGGGGCACCTGGAAACTGACCTGGAAGGGCACCTGGAAACCTAGCTGGAGGGGCACCTGAAAACCTACCTGGAGGGGCACCTGGAAACCTACCTGGAGGGGCACCTGGAAACTGACCTGGAAGGGCACCTGGAAACCTACCTGGAGGGGCACCTGAAAACGGACCTGGAGGGGCACCTGGACACCTACCTGGAAGGGCACCTGGAAACCTAGCTGGAGGGGCACCTGAAAACGGACCTGGAGGGGCACCTGGACACCTACCTGGAAGGGCACCTGGAAACCTAGCTGGAGGGGCACCTGAAAACCTACCTGGAGGTGCACCTGGAAACCTACCTGGAGGGGCACCTGGAAACTGACCTGGAAGGGCACCTGGAAACCTACCTGGAGGGGCACCTGGAAACTGACCTGGAAGGGCACCTGGAAACGTACCTGGAGGGGCACCTGAAAACGTACCTGGAGGGGCACCTGGAAACTGACCTGAAATACCAAAACGGTTAAGGCTATGGGCCTAATGCGGGAAAGAGGGACTCGTGTTGCACAGACTCAATGGGCCAAAAGGCCTCCGCTACGCTGTATGACTCCATGGAGGGACCTGAGTGCAGACCGAGGGAACGCCGTCATGTCAAGAGCGCTGTCTCCTGGCTGAGAGCTAGGCAGTGTTCGTTTATCCCATGGACAGTATCACGGTGCATTGCAGACTGTGGGATCTTCCTTTGTGCTAATCAGCTTCTGCAGTATAACAGGGACTAGGTTTCACAGATAACCCTGCGTAGAATGCTTCAGGATGGCCAGTGGTTGTGAAAGGCACTACGGGAATGCAGGCCTTCCTTTATCTGTCTAGTGGGCGGGTTTGGGAAGAGTTGATGCTCACAAGCACTGCGGTTTATTTCCACATTTGTGGGTTTATAATAAGTGACTCGGTGGAAATAGAAGGCAGTTCCTGTTTACTGAATGGTCTGTGGGAACGTTCTGCATTGATGTGAAACCTGATTTGCATTCACTGCAATCTGCCACTTCTCTCTCGTTCTGCCTTCCATCAACACCACTCAGTAATATGTCTCCAGGGAACCCCTCATTAGGTTTGAACCTCTGACATCATTCCACCCTCTCACACCCCCCCCTCTCCACCAGACAGACAGACACACACTCTCACACACAGACAGACACAATCTCCCACACACACACACACACACACACACACACAGACACACACACACAAACACACACACAGCCACTCACACACAGACAGACAGACAGACACACACACACAAACATACACAGACACTCACATGGATGCACACAGACACATACAGACACAGACACACACACACACACACACACACACACACAGATACACACACAGACACTCACACATGGACACACACAGACACACACACACGCTCTCACACACACAGACACACACACACAGACACACACAGACACACACACGCTCTCACACACACAGACACATACACACGGACACACTCACACACAGGCACGCACACAGACACAGAGACATACACACACAGACACACACACACAGACACACACAGACACACACACAGACACACGCTCTCACACACACAGACACATACACACGGACACACTCACACACAGGCACGCACACAGACACAGAGACATACACACACAGACACACACACACACAGACACACACACGCTCTCACACACACAGACACATACACACGGACACACTCACACACAGGCACGCACACAGACACAGAGACATACACACACAGACACACACACACAGACACACACAGACACACACACGCTCTCACACACACAGACATACACACAGACACACTCACACACAGGCACGCACACAGACACAGAGACATACACACACAGATACACACAGACACACACACACAGACACACACACACGCTCTCACACACACAGACACATACACACGGACACACACACACAGGCACGCACACAGACACAGAGACACACACAGACACACACACACAGACACACACACATTTGCACATACATGCACACACACTACTCCAGACAAGGCCTCACTAATGTCCTGAACAGTCATTAGGGTGTGAAAGGAGGCCATTCAGCCCAATGACCCTCTTGCTTGCTATTGGAGCAGCAAACCAGCCAGTCTCACTCTCTTGTATTTCCTCCACTCCAGATCGCTTCTCTTTGAGTAATTATCAAATCCCTTCAGAAAATCCGTGATCAATTCTGCTCAAACTACTCTCATGGGTCATGAAATTGATAGATATTGATCTGTGAACACTTTAACAAGCTTCTGAGACATCAGCATTATCACCTCGTTAAGGGAGTCACCTTTAACGGGTGCCTGACTCCTGATTTACACTGGCTCAGTGGTTAGCACTAGGACCTCCCAGCGCCAGGGACCCAGGTTCGATTCCAGCCTCGGGCCACTGTCTGTGTGGAGTTTGCACATTCTCCCCGTGTCTGTGTGGGTTTCCTCCGGGTGCTCCCGCAGTGTGGAGCATTGGCCATGGGAAATTGCCCCACAGTGTGCAGGCTGGATGGCTTGGCCATGGGGAAACACAAGGAGAGGGTGGACTGCCCTTCAAAGAGTCGGTGTGGACTCGATGGGCTGAGTGGTCTCTTTGTGCACTGTAGGGATTGTGTGTGATATTGCTTTAGCTGCCCAGGGAGGGTTGGGCACCAGGTAATGCTGTGTAGTATGGACCTCAGACCCCAACCATCTGCAGTCCCCTGGGCCCTGTTGAATACAGAGTGTTCATGGTGTAGGGGAAACAGTTAATCAGGGGCGTGTGCCTGAAACAAGCCGGGCTGGTGAACGATTTTCATGGCTACACAGACGTGCCGATGCACCTTCAACCGAGTTTCTGGAGCAGGTATTCTGGGAGGGTTTCTGAGTCTCAGCCAGGATGGTGAGAGGGAGGGAGGGAGGGGGTGTTCTGGTGGATTCTGACAGTTTGCCAATGCTGGGCACCATCAATCTTCACCAGTTTGCAGGAGCTGAGATGGGTCACGGAGAGGGGCTCAGACTGTGGATGGGTATCCTTAGCTGGCGCTAGGGAACACAAACCTGACCCCGCGCCCCCACCGAAGGGGGCAAGACACCCCCGCACGGTGAGAAGGTGGGATTGCAACCATCCCGGGTTTGTATCCTGCAGAGACGTAGGATTGAAACATGGAGAAGCCTGATTCGGAGACAGAGGAAACGTGACACCAGAGAAACATTCAGGCGCCAAGCCAGTGGGTTAGGGTGTGGCCTGCACTCCCTGGAAATGGGCATCATAGAATCCCTACAGTCTGGAAGGAGGACATTCGGCCCATCGAGTCCATACTGACCCTCTGAGGAGCCTCCCACCCAGACCTACCCCCCATAACCGTGCATGGTGGGGGCTGGTTCAGTTGAGACGTTCACAAATGGTTATTTGGGGAGGAATGGTGAACAGAGGATATACAGAAAAGGCAGGAGATAGCACTGGGGAATGGTGTTCGTTTGAAGAGCTGTAACAGTTGGACTATGGACGTAGGTTTGCTCGCTGAGCTGGAAGGTTCGTTTTCGGACGTTTCGTCACCATATTCGGTAACATCATCAGTGAGACTCCCATGAAGCACTGGTGTTAGTGACCCGCTTTCTATTTGTGTGTTTCGGTTTCCTTGGGCTGGCGATGTCATTTCCTGTAGTGATGTCATTTCCTGTTCTTTGTCTCAGAGGGTGGTAAATGGGGTCCAAGTCGATGTGTTTGTTGATAGAGTTCCGGTTGGAATGCCATGCTACTGGGAATTCTCGTGTGTCTCTGGTTGGTTTGTCCTAGAATGGGTGTGTTGTCCCAGTCGAAGTGGTGTCGAAGTGATACAAGTGAGAGAGGGTGCTATAGCAATGCTATAGGTCCTTGTAAGGCTGTGTACACTCTTGTTTTGAACCACACGCCCTCAGTGAAGGTCTCACAGACGGGAAATTGGCCAAAAAAGTGTTTTTCACATTTGATACCAGAACTGTACGTGTGTTAACCATCAGGAGAAAAACTGAAAAATTTTAGCAACTGGCCTTGAGAAAAAAAAGAGGGAAAGGGGTGAGCACTCTGTTCCCTAAACAATCCACAGAATGAAATTCACTGAAATAAACCACGGAACTGGGAATGCTGGAGATCCGAGACTAAAACACAAATGACTGGAGGTACTCAGGAGGTCTGCGGAGAGAGAAATAGATTTAACGTTTTAAGACGAGTGACCTTTCTTCAAGACAGGTCACAAAACGTTAACTTGTGGAAATCTTAGAGTGGGAGAACAGGCCATTTGGCCCAACAAATCCATGCCGACTCATCCCCCTACCCTATCCCTATAACCCTGCACTTCCCATGGCTAACCCACAGAGCCGCCACATCCCTGGACACTATGGGGCAATTTAGCACGGCCAATCCACCCTGACCTGCACGTCTTTGGACTGTGGGAGGAAACTAGAGGTAACTCACGCAGACACGGGGAGAATGTGCAAACTCCACACAGACAGTCACATGAGGGTGGAATCGAACCCGGGTCCCTGGCGCTGTGAGGCAGCAGTGCTAACCACTGAGTCACCCCTCTGTTTTCTCTCCACATGGACCTTCTGAGCTTTCTAATTCTGTTTTTGATGTACAGCATCCACAGTTCTTTTGGTTTTAATCAAGAAAGGCAGGGTTACAGTGAGGGGGCGGGTAAGTGGAGCTGAATCCATGATAAAGATCACCCATGATCCTATTGAATGGGGGAGTTGGCTGGAGGGGTCAGATGACCTACTCCTGCTCCTAATTCTTATGTTCTCATACTTCTCCAGCAATTGCTGTTTTTCAATTGAATTCACTTGTGAGTCAGATATTTAAGGAAGTTCCAAATCCATTTGGGAAATCAGGAGAAACTTCTTTTACCTGGAGAGTGAGGACAATGTGGAACTTTTAAAAAGTATTCATTCGTGGGATGTGGGTGTCTCTGGCTAGGCCCAGAATTCTTTACCCCATCTCTAATTGCCCAGGGGGCAGTTAAAGAGTCAATCCCATTGCTGTGGGACTGGAGTCACGTGTAGGCTCAACCAGGTAAGGATGGCAGTTTCCTTCTCTAAAGGGAATTAGAGACTCAGGTGGGTTTTTCCAACAATTGCTTCTAGAGGTTTATAAAATCATGAGGGGCATGGATAGCGTAAATAGACAAGGTCTTTTCCCTGGAGTGGGGGAGTCCAGAACTAGAGGGCATAGGTTTAGGGTGAGAGGGGAAAGATATAAAAGAGATGTAAGGGGCAACTTTTTCACGTAGAGGGTGGTACGTGTGTGGAATGAGCTGCCAGAGGATGTGGTGGAGGCTGGTACAATTGCAGCATTTAAAAGGCATCTGGATGGGTATATGAATTGGAGGGATATGGGCCGGGTGCTGGCAAATGAGAGTAGATTAGGTTGGGATATCTGCTTGGCGTGGACGAGTTGGAGTGAAGGGTCTGTTTCTGTGCTGTCCATCTCTATGACAACGGATTCATGGTCATCACTAGGCTCTTAATTCCAGACTTTTAGTGAGCTCTGCAGTGGCAGGCTTCAATCCAGGTCCCTAGGACATCGCCTGAGTCCTGAGGTGAGCAGTGCAGCGATAATACCACTCAGCTGTCACCTCCCCTAATCTCACACCCACGGGGTTAGTAATACCAATATATTTCAGGGAGGGAGGGACGGAGAGGTGGATAGTGTGGGGTGGGGTGGGAGGAGAGTCGTTGCAGCAGAAATACGAGGATGGTGCAGATGGGCTGAGCAACTTTGTTCTGGTCGGTTAATTCTATATAATTTACTTGGGATTAATGAGTTGCCAACTTGAGTCAAATATAAGCCATGAAGGTCTCCCTCCCTCTTGCTGGTTTTGATCTCATCAGTCCAGCTTCCAGCTGCACCCTGAGGGTTCCCTGCTTCTTCAATTACACGCAGCATCCCCTCTCATTGGATGCTACCCTTCACCACCAAGTGACCTCAAACTTTCCCCGAATTCCCAGGTGAACCTTCGTCAGGGTTTTTAACTCTTCCTTTCAGTTACGATACGTTCCGGTGTTTTGGTTAAAGGAGGAATATAAAAGAGACCACACATTGCCAACATTTCAGAACGGACATCCCGGCGCGTTTGCTGCCCACCTCCATCAGAGACATTGCCAAAGCAGACCGGATTATAGATGGCTCTCAAAATGAAGGATTGGTGAATTGTCGACTTACTGCAATTATTAAGGGTTATGGTGCACTGTCGGAGGGTCAGTGCTGAGGGAGTGCCGCACTGTCGGAGGGTCAGTGCTGAGGGAATACCGCACTGTCGGAGGGTCAGTGCTGAGGGAGTGCCGCACTGTCGGAGGGTCAGTGCTGAGGGAATGCCGCACTGTTGGAGGGTCAATGCTGAGGGAGTGCCGCACTGTCGGAGGGTCAGTGCTGAGGGAGTGTGCACTGTCAGAGGGTCAGTGCTGAGGGAATGCCGCACTGTCGGAGGGTCAGTGCTGAGGGAGTGCTGTACTGTCAGAGGGTCAGTGCTGAGGGAGTGCCACACTGTCAGAGGGTCAGTGCTGAGGGAGTGCCGCACTGTCGGAGGGTCAGTGCTGAGGGAGTGGGCACTGTCGGAGGGTCAGTGCTGAGGGAGCGCTGCACTGTCGGAGGGTCAGTGCTGAGGGAGTGCCGCACTGTCGGAGGGTCAGTGCTGAGGGAGTGCTGCACTGTCAGAGGGTCAGTGCTGAGGGAATGCCGCACTGTCGGAGGGTCAGTGCTGAGGGAGTGCCGCACTGTCGGAGGGTCAGTGCTGAGGGAGTGTGCACTGTCAGAGGGTCAGTGCTGAGGGAATGCCGCACTGTCGGAGGGTCAGTGCTGAGGGAGTGCTGTACTGTCGGAGGGTCAGTGCTGAGGGAGTGCCGCACTGTCAGAGGGTCAGTGCTGAGGGAGTGCCGCACTGTCGGAGGGTCAGTGCTGAGGGAGTGGGCACTGTCGGAGGGTCAGTGCTGAGGGAGTGGGCACTGTCAGAGTGTCAGTGCTGAGGGAGTGCTGCATTGTCAGAGGGTCAGTGCTGAGGGAATGCCGCACTGTCGGAGGGTCAGTGCTGAGGGAGTGCCGCACTGTCGGAGGGTCAGTGCTGAGGGAGTGCCGCACTGTCGGAGGGTCAGTGCTGAGGGAGTGGGCACTGTCGGAGGGTCAGTGCTGAGGAGTGGGCACTGTCGGAGGGTCAGTGCTGAGGGAGTGCCGCACTGTCGGAGGGTCAGTGCTGAGGGAGTGCTGCACTGTCGGAGGGTCAGTGCTGAGGGAGTGCTGCACTGAAGTAGCCTGTGTTGAACATGAAGAGTGTGTTTGGAGGTTGCTGGAGCTGTGTCACTGACAGAGGAAGAATGACAACATGAACATTGTGGGTGCTCCTGACCACGGACAACCCAGTAAATGGTTGTGTGTTAAATTGAGGGAGGAGCGTTGGGTTATGGTCGGTCATTCTAACTGTGGCCTCAAATATAAAAACATTTCTGAGGGCTCATGACCTGGAACATCAGGCATGGCAGTGACAGGGCTACCATCCAGAGAGACTGGCTCATTATTCACCGTGTTCGATAAACCACCACCATTCCCCCCTCCCAGTCTGGTGGGAAACACATTCTTTCTATTCCAAGCATTCCAACTGAATCCCGAGCAGCTCCTGACAGGAGAGCCTGTAAATGATCCCAGACTGGAGACACCCATCTGTTTGATATCATTGCCAAAGGTAATTCAGCGGGAATGCTTGGATTCGCTCTGTACTGATGGATTTTGCTTGGTGCGTTTAATTTCAGAAAGGGAGATAAAATCTTAAACCCCCTTAAATATTAACAAAAGGGAAAAACAAACCCCCTTTGGAAATGAGAAAATATATCCTGGAATTTCAGCTCAGTGCAGCAGGGTCACTACAGAGACAGAAAAGTGCGTTTCTGGATCAGTGGTGCTGGAAGAGCACAGCAGTTCAGGCAGCATCCAACAAGCAGCGAAATCGACGTTTCGGGCAAAAGCCCTTCGTCAGGAATAAAGGCAGTGAGCCTGAAGGGTGGAGAGATAAGCTAGAGGAGGGTGGGGTGGGGAGAGAGTAGCTGAAAATGTGTTGCTGGTTAAAGCACAGCAGGTTAGGCAGCATCTCAGGAATAGGGAATTCCCAATCCTGAGATGCTGCCTAACCTGCTGTGCTTTAACCAGCAACACATTTTCAGCTGTGGTCTCCAGCATCTGCAGACCTCACTTTTAACCTGTGGGGAGAGAGTAGCATAGAGTACAATGGGTGAGTGGGGGAGGGGATGAAGGTGATAGGTCAGGGAGGAGAGGGTGGAGTGGATAGATGTAAAAAATGAGGTCTGCAGATGCTGGAGATCACAGCTGCAAATGTGTTGCTGGTCAAAGCACAGCAGGTTAGGCAGCATCTCAGGAATAGAGAATTCAACGTTTCGAGCATAAGCCTTCCTGATGAAGGGCTTATGCTCGAAACGTTGAATTCTCTATTCCTGAGATGCTGCCTAACCTGCTGTGCTTTGACCAGCAACACATTTGCTTGCTGGAGTGGATAGATGGGAAAGGAGACAGGTAGGTCGGACAAGTCCGGACAAGTCGTGCGATGTCAGTGCTAACGCCTTGAAAGATGAATGTTCCCGAGGCGTCCTGAAGAGGTCCAACAGCGGTCTCCCCTGGTCCTCAGGCCAATGATCCTGATTGTCTGCCTGGCGCCTCATTTCTGTTCGTGGCATCTTGCTGTGCGTGGACTGACATTTCTGACATTACTGGAGAGGCTGCCAGTCACCAGCTTTCCCCTGCACAGAGCCAAGGGAGGAGGGGGTGGGTGGGGAGGAGGAGGGGGGGAGTATTTCCTGGTCATGACTGATCAGGGCTGTGATTAGATTAGATTAGACTTACAGTGTGGAAACAGGCCCTTCGGCCCAACAAGTCCACACCGACCCGCCGAAGCGAAACCCACCCATACCCCTACATTTACCCCTTACCTAACACTACGGGCAATTTAGCATGGCCAATTCACCTGACCCGCACATCTTTGGACTGTGGGAGGAAACCGGAGCACCCGGAGGAAACCCACGCAGACACGGGGAGAACGTGCAAACTCCACACAGTCAGTCACCTGAGTCGGGAATTGAACCCGGGTCTCAGGTGCTGTGAGGCAGCAGTGCTAACCACTGTGCCACCGTGCGTGTCCAGGAGAAATCTCCTGACTGTGAGAATGTTTCTGATATCCCTAATCTCAGGGTGGGGGCTGAGCGGGTCAGGGCGAACAGACTGGGGGCAGCGAAGGGTCTTCAGTCTCTGAGTACCTTGTAGGGTTCAGTCGTGGCTGCAAGAGCTGTCCTCATAGATTTATTAAGGGGAAATCTTGTGGTGGAGTGGAAGTGTCACTACCTCTAAATAGGGAGTCCAGGTTGCTCCTGAGGTGTATCCGAATATTTCTGAACAGGTTGGTTGGAAAACATGGTCGAACTTTCCATTGGTATTGTTTTGAACTGTCCCAATGAGAGGATGATGAAGATTGTTGTCAAAATATGCTTTTTTCCGGCAATGCTGCAGAATCGAGGAATATGGCACAGGTTTTTTTTATTCATTCCTGGGATCTGGGTGTCGTTGGCTGGGCCCAGCATTTATTGCCTGTCCCTAGTTGCCCCCTTGAGAAGGTGGGGGTGAGCTGTCTTCCTGACCCGCTGCAGTCCATGTGCTGTGGGTTGACCCACAGTGCCCTTAGGGAGGGAATTCCAGGATTCTGACCCAGCCACACTGAAGGAACAGCGATATATTTCCAAGTCAGGATGGGGATTGGAAGGGAACTTTTAGGGGGTGGTGTTCCCATGCATCTGCCGCCCTTGTCCTTCTAGATGGAAGTGGTTGTGGGTTTGGAAGGTGCTGTCTGAGGATCTGTGGTGAATTTCTGCAGTACATTTTGTAGATGGGAGTTGGTTAGCTCAGTTGGTTGATTGGCTGGTGAGAGATGCCAATGGTGTGGGTTCAATCCCTGCATTGGCTGATGTTACTGTAAAGGACTCTCCTTCTCACCCACTCTCTTTGCCTGAGGTACGGTGACCCTCAGATTCATCCATCACCAATTCATCTCTCTCTCTCTTTCTAACGAGAGAACAGACCGATGCAAAGGGGAGTTTACCTTTATTTTGTTATATTTTCCTTTATTTTGGGATGAACAGAACTTCTGACACTCCTTTTGTTACCCCCACACTCCCGCCTAACTGCGGTAGTGCTTATTTTATTCCCCAGCATCCATGTTGTGTGTGTGCAGGTGTGAGACACAGTGAGAGACACAAGGTGCACAAATCTTTATTCAGTTTCCACCACCAGGAAGAAAGGAAAACACCCGAGTGGCCAGTGACAAGCAGTGTCCTTCACATCAAAGGGCAATGCTGTGTTATCAAACAGTGAAGGGGAGGGCAGGGACTAAATCAAAATAGAGTTGGAGGGAGAAATGATGCACTCCACTCCCTGCGGCGCCCACCTCTCCCTGAACAACTCCAGGGTGTTGGTGGACTCCGCGTGCTCCTTCTCCAAGGACACCCGGGCTCTAACATAACCGCGGAAGAGGGGCAGGCAGTCGGCCCTAACGACCCCCTCCACGGCCCACTGCCTGGACCTGTTTATGGCCAGTTTGGCCCCAGGCCCAGGAGCAGACCCACGAGGAGGTCTTCAGACCTGCCCTCCCTCCTCCGCACCGGGTGCCCGAAGATCAGGAGCGTGGGACTGAAGTGCAACCAAAAGCAGAGGAGGTGGTTTTTGAGGAAATCAAAGAGGGAGTGCAAACGCCCACACCCAACATACACATGGTTCACGGACTCCACAGCGCCACAGGGCTGGGAGTCCGTGAACCACCACAATCTGCGGTTGCAGGGGACTGCTGCGTGCAGCACCCTCCACCCCAGATCCCCGAGAGAAAGGGGGAGGACTCCCGCGTAGAGAGCCCTCCACTAGGTATCCCCACCGCCCGGTGGCAAATGGGAGTTTACCTTATTACACTGCTGCTCCGGAGTGACTGATTGGATATTAGTGGTCATGCATTTGGGAAGTTCCTGCTGTATCAAACACTTCGATTAGA
This sequence comes from Hemiscyllium ocellatum, assembly GCF_020745735.1. Lineage (NCBI taxonomy): Eukaryota > Metazoa > Chordata > Chondrichthyes > Orectolobiformes > Hemiscylliidae > Hemiscyllium > Hemiscyllium ocellatum. The sequence continues at coordinate 3,185,391 of NC_083447.1, forward strand.
TTCTCTACAGTGTGGAAACAGGCCCTTCGGCCCAACATGTCCACACCAACCCTCTAAAGAGTAACCCACCCAGACCCAACACCCTCTGACTAATGCACCTAACACTATGGACAATTTGGCACGGCCAGTTCACCCTAACCTGCACATCTTTGGACTGTGGGAGGAAACCAGAGCACCCGGAGGAAACCCACGCAGACACAGGGAGAACGTGCAAACTCCACACAGTCAGTTGCCCGAGTCTGGAATCGAACCTGGGTCCCTGGTGCTGTGCTAACCACCTTGCCACTGTGCCGTCAGTATTTCTGGAATTGTAAAGATTTGTATCAGCTTACCTCAGCCTTCGACTTGCTAGACAAAGGCACCTCAACCTGAGCCGTTTCTCTTGGTAGGTTTCTCCCTCCCTGTTCTCGTGACAATCTTTGTAAATCTTTTCTTTTTAGTATCTCCCCTCCCCTCTTCATGTGGAGACCAGAGGGATGTGTGGTGTGCTGGGAGTACGGTCTAACCAGCCTCACTCCCCGTCTCGCTCGCGCCCCCTGCTCTGCCCAGGACGGTAAGAAACGACAGAGAGCTGTGAACACAGCCCAGTCCATCGCACAAACCAACCTCCCGTCTACTGGCTCCATCTACACTTCCCACTGTCTCGGGAAAGGAACCGACATCATCAATGACCCCTCCCACCCCGGTTATAATCTCTCCCACCCTCTTCCACTGGGCAGAGGATACAAAAGCTCAAACACACGGGCTGACAGATTCCCTGCTGTTGTTATTCTGCTGGATGGAGTTCTCATATTTCAAATCTAATGCTGATCTCGCTCTCTGTGCGTCTTTCTACATTGTATTCCTCACTCTGTTCAATCACCCGAATGCACTTTGTACAGTATGATCTGCACGCAAAACAAAACGTTTCACTGTAGCTAGGTACATTTCACAATAATAAGTTAGGATGAAAGGAAAGGCTGGTAGATGTAGGGAGTGCTGGACGATGAGAGAAATTGAGGAGAAAATGAGGACTGCAGCTGCTGGAGATCAGAGCTGAAAATGTGTTGCTGGAAAAGCGCAGCAGGTCAGGCAGCATCCAAGGAACAGGAGATTCGACGTTTCGGGCATGAGCCCTTCTTCAGCAAATTAAGGGCTTGGTTAAGAAAAAGAAGGAAGCATATGTCAGGTATAGACAGGAGAGATCGAGTGAATCCTTAGAAGAGTATAAAGGAAGTAGGAGTATACTTCAGAGGGAAATCAGGAGGGCAAAAAGGGGGCATGAGGTAGCTTTGGCAAATAGAATCAAGGAGAATCAAAAGGGTTTTTACAAATACATTAAGGACAAAAGGGTAACTAGGGAGAGAATAGGGCCTCTCAAAGATCAGCAAGGCGGCCTTTGTGTGGAGCCGCAGGAGATGAGAGAGACACTAAATGAATATTTTGCATCAGTATTTACTGTGGAAAAGGACATGGAAGGTATAGACTGTAGGGAAATAGATGGTGACACCTTGAAAAATGTCCAGATTACAGAGGAGGAAGGGCTGGATGTCTTGAAATGGGTAAAGGTGGATAAATCCCCAGGACCTGATCAGGTGTACCCGAGAACTCTGTGGGAAGCTAGAGAAGTGATTGCTGAGCCTCTTGCTGAGATATTTGTACCATCAATAGTCATAGGTGAGGTGCCAGAAGACTGGAGGTTGGCTAACATGGTGCCACTGTTTAAGAAGGGCAGTAAAGACAAGCCAGGGAACTATAGACTGGTGAGCCTGACCTCTGTGGTGGGCAAATTGTTGGAGAGAATCCTGAGGGACAGGATGTACATGTATTTGGAAAGGCAAGGACTGATTCGGGATAGTCAACATGGCTTTGTGCGTGGGAAATCATATCTCACAAACTTGATTGAGTTTTTTGAAGAAGTAACTAAGAAGATTGATGAGGGCAGAGCAGTAGATGTGATCTATATGGACTTTAGTAAGACGTTCAACAAGGTTCCCCATGGGAGACTGATTAGCAAGGTTAGATCTCATGGAATACAGGGAGAACTAGCCATTTGGATACAGAATTGACTCAAAGGTAGAAGACAGAGGGTGGTGGTGGAGGGTTGTTTTTCAGACTGGAGGCCTGTGACCAGTGGAGTGCCACAAGGATCGGTGCTGGGTCCAGTACTCTTTGTCATTTACATAAATGATTTGGATGTGAGCATAAGAGGTACAGTTAGTAAGTTTGCAGATGACACCAAAAATTGGAGGTGTAGTGGACAGCAAAGAGGATTACCTCCGATTACAACAGGATCTGGACCAGATGGGCCAATGGGCTGATAAGTGGCAGATGGAGTTTAATTCAGATAAATGCAAGATGCTGCATTTTGGGAAAGCAAATCTTAGCAGGATTTATACACTTAATGGTAAGGTCCTGGGGAGTGTTGCTGAACAAAGAGACCTTGGAGTGCAGGTTCATAGCTCCTTGAAAGTGGAGTCGCAGGTAGATAGGATAGTGAAGAAGGCGTTTGGTACGCTTTCCTTTATTGGTCAGAGTACTGAGTACAGGAGTTGGGAGGTCATGTTGCAGCTGTACAGGACATTGGTGGCTACTGTTGGTGCAATTCTGGTCTCCTTCCTATTGGAAAGATGTTGTGAAACTTGAAAGGGTTCAGAAAAGATTTACAAGGATGTTGCCAGGGTTGGAGGATTTGAGCTACAGGGAGAGGCTGAACAGGCTGGGGCTGTTTTCCCTGGAGCAACAGAGGCTGAGGGATGAACTTATAGAGGTTTATAAAATGATGAGGGGCATGGATAGGATAAATAGGCAAGGTCTTTTCCCTGGGGTGTGCGAGTCCACAACTAGAGGGCATAGGTTAAGGGTGAGAGGGGAAAGATATAAAACAGACCTAAGGGACAACTTTTTCACACAGAGAGTGGTACGTGTATGGAATGAGCTGCCAGAGGAAGTGGTGGAGGCTGATACAATTACAACATTTAAGAGGCATTTGGATGGGTATATGAATAGGAAGGGTTTGGAGGGATATGGGCCAGGTGCTGGCAGGTGGGTCTAGATTAATTTGGGATATCTGGTCGGCATGGACGGGTTGGACCGAAGGGTCTGTTTCCATGCTGTACAGCGCTATGACTCTCTGAATCCTGCACAAAGATCTAACCATGTGATTTCTTCTGGCAGTGAGCTGCTGGTGGATCTGGAGACCTGTAAAGACGCTGTTGAGGTAGCGGAATGTTTCGTCGAGCGGGTGAGAGTCTTTGTTATTTCACTGTGGACCATTCAGTGTGTTAATGGAATTGTCAGACATTAGTCTGTACCCGCTGACACGATCGCAGTAACCCCAGCGTTTCCCAATCTGACCCTGTTTTACCCCTATTGCTGTAACCCCCGTATTTCCCAATCTGACCCTGTTTGACCCCGATCGCTGTAACCCCAGTATTCCCCAATCTGACCCTGTTTTACCCCGAATACTGTAACCCCAGTATTTCCCAATCTGACCCTGTTTTACCCCGATCCCTGTAACCCCAGTATTTCCCAATCTGACCCTGTTTTACCCTGATCGCTGTAACCCCAGTATTCCCCAATCTGACCCTGTTTTACCCCGATCCCTGTAACCCCAGTATTCCCCAATCTGACCCTGTTTTACCCTGATCGCTGTAACCCCAGTATTTCCCAATCTGACCCTGTTTTACCCCTGTTGCTGTAACCCCAGTATTACCCAATCTGACCCTGTTTTACCCCTATTGCTGTAACCCCAGTATTTCCCAATCTGACCCTGTTTTACCCCTATTGCTGTAACCCCAGCCTTTCTCAATCTGACCCTGTTTTAACACTCTAATGTTTCTGTGACCCTGGATGTCAACGAAAATCAGACAGCAGCCTGGGATCACTGTGCGCACAATGATTAAAGTCGAATGTTTTTGGTCTGCGTATAATTTGTGATTGAACTCCTGTGTTGCTCTCCTGAGCAGTGATGGCGAGTGATATTCCTGCTGAGCTGTTTAGGTTATGATCCTGGGAGCCTGGGTTCGAATCCTCCCACTGCAGACGCTGGACTTTAAATTTGATAAAGGTCTGGAAATAAGTGTCTAATGATGACCATGACTCCATTGTCGACTGTTGGATCAACCCGTCTGGGTCACCAATGTCCTTTAGAGAAGGAAACTGCCATCCTTACCTGGTCTGGCCTACACGTGACTCCAGACCCACAGCAATGGGGTCGACTCTTAACTGCCCCCTGGGTAATTAGGGATGGGGTAATAAATGCTGGGCCTTCTAGAGACACCCACATTGTGTGAATGCAGAAGGAAAACAATCCCAGTCTCCCTCCCCTCGGAGAATCTTTTCCAGTGGGAGCTGTAACCTGAAGGTCAGAGAAAGGAATCTAACCCTTCATGCAAAAATGCAGAGGGTCCCTCACAGCGTCTGGGGCCCGGGTTCGAGTCCAGCCTGGGGAGACTGTCCGTGTGGAGTTTGCACATTCTCTTTGTATTTGCGTGGGGGTGCTCTGGTTTCCTCCCACAGTCCAAACGATGTGCAGGTCCGGGTGGATTGGCCATGGGAAATTGCCCCATCGTGTTCAGGGATATGTAAGGTAGGTGCATTAGTCAGGAGTAAATGTAGACAAATGGGTCTAAGTGGGATGCTTTTTAGAGGGTCAGTGTGAACTTGTTGGGCTGAAGGGCCTGTTTCCACACTGTAAGGGATTCTAAGTATATGTATGTACTAGATATCATGTGATGCGGCGTCATATGATCAGCTGTCACATGAGCACACCCAGGGGTGAGACGTGGCAGGGACATTTGAGCCACCCCAATGCCAGGCAATGACCATCTCCAACAGGACAGTATCTAACCATCAAGGGTCTGTTTCTGTGCTGTACATCTCTGACTGTACGACTCCAAATCCAATCCAATGAGATGGATTCTTAACCCAACCGCCGGGCAATTAGGGATGGGCATTAAATGTTGACCCACTATCAGCTAGTGACAGCTCCATAGGTCAATAGCTGCACTCCCTCAGCACTGACCCTCCGACAGTGCCCACTCCCTCAGCACTGACCCTCCGACAGTGCACACTCCCTCAGCCCTGACCCTCCGACAGTGCAGCATTCCCTCAGCACTGACCCTCTGACAGTGCCCACTCCCTCAGCACTGTCCCTCCGACAGTGTGGCACTCCCTCAGCACTGACCCTCTGACAGTGCGGCACTCCCTCAGCACTGACCCTCTGACAATGCAGCACTCCCTCAGCACTGACACTCTGACAGTGCCCACTCCCTCAGCACTGACCCACTGACCCTCCGACAGTGCCCACTCCCTCAGCACTGACCTTCTGACAGTGTGGCACTCCCTCAGCACTGACCCTCTGACAGTGCGGAACTCCCTCAGCACTGACCCTCTGACAGTGCCCACTCCCTCAGCACTGACCGTCCAACAGTGCGGTGCTCCCTGAGTATTGTTGTATTCCAGTCTCTGAAGTGGAACCTATCCCAAACCTCGTTTCCCTCTGGTCTGAGATTGGGTGCCCAAAATGGTGTTACTGCAGTGAGACAGTATGAGTGTGAGTGTGTGAGAGTGTGTGAGAGAGTGTGAGTGTGAGAGTGTGTGAGTGTGAGTGAGTTTGTGACTCTAACAAGTTGGGCAGTTTCTCGAATCATCACGATCTCGGGAATTCATTCCCTAAGGCAGAAACTCACTGGGACATTCACCTCCTGCACAAAGTTCACCAAAACCAGCCCCACATTCCACCGCCTCCTGTCTGCCAGTGATGGTATTGTTGCTGGATGATTTATCCAGAGAACCCCAGTCATGTTCTGGATCCTGGGTCTGATGCAAGGAGGTCGAATTTGAATACAGTTTTTACAAAAAAAATCTGATGTTGGGTATGATGGTGACTTTGGGTCACTCATATTCTGTTGGGAGATTCAACAGCCATCCTTAGCCAGCCTGGCCTCCATGTGACTCCAGGTACAGTTGGCCCTGAGCTGCCCCGTGGCAAATTAGCAATGGGTATCAAAGTGTGGTCCCTTAATAAATAACAAAAATAATTAGCTGCTTTGCCCCTTGCCACCCCTCTCCAGGTCTGGCTCACCCATTCCCCATTCCCCTATCACTGGCGTTCCTCATTCACTTCTCCAGATGCTGTAGTTACTTATTCTCTCGGATTCTGACTGAGCATCGAATCTAAAAGCCAATTTTCCAAGGAGATTAGGGTGTAGGTTTGCTCACTGAGCTGTAGGTTTGATATCCAGACGTATCATTCCCTAACTAGGTAACATCATCAGTGGTGACCTCCAAGTGAAGCGAAGCTGTTGTCTCCTGCTTTCTATTTATATCTTTCTCCTGGATGGGGTTCCTGGGGTTGTGGTGATGTCATTTCCTGTTCGTTTTCTGAGGGGTTGATAGATGGCATCTAGCTCTATGTGTTTGTTTATGGCGTTGTGGTTGGAGTATCAGGCCTCTAGGAATTCTCTGGCATGTCTTTGCTTAGCCTGTCCCAGGATAGATGTGTTATCCCAGTCGAAATGGTGGCTTTTTTCCTCCGTGTGTAGGGCTACGAGGGAGAGAGGGGGGTCGTGTCTTTTTGTGGCTAGCTGGTGTTCATGTATCCTGGTGGGTAACTTTCTTCCTGTTTGTCCTACGTAGTGTCTGTGGCAGTCCTTGCATGGAATTTTGTAGATGATGTTGGTTTTGTCCATGGGATGTACTGGGTCTTTTAAGTAACTTCCAAGGAGTTATTTAAGGCACTGTATTAAACTCCTTGACAACATTTTTTGAGAGAGAGCTTGTCCTGCAGTAATTAGACTCAGAGTTTCAGGATCCAGATGTTATAATCCAGCCCACATTTCCTCTCATGGTTTGCCATGTTACAATTCCAGTGTGACCCAGGGTGAACTTGGAGCACTCTCTCCAGGGAAGTGGAGTTTTCTCAGGAGCAGCGAGGACTGCAGTTACACACACATTCACACTCTCTCACACACTCTCTCACACTCACACACTCACACATACTCACACTCACACACTCACACACTCACACACACACACTCACTCTCACTCACACTCACATGCTCTCTCACACACACACACACACTCATACTCACACACACATTCTCTCACACACTCACACTCACATGCTCTCTCTCACACACACACTCACACACTTATACTCTCACACACTGTCACACACATGCTCTGTCACACACACACACACCCTCACACACACACCCACTCACAAACACACACACACACTCACTCACATTCACAAAAACACACTCACAAACAAACACACACACTCACACTCACACTCACAAACACACTCACACACTCACCAAGCCCACTGTGATGATGTGTCATAGCTCACAGTGAACCTTCAGTTCGAGGTCACTCTGTAACGATTCAACAAGGAGTTTTTGCTCCTGGGTCTGCCTGAACTACTTCCTGTCTCTGTGAGGGGCCAGTGTTGGACTGGGGTGGACAAAGTTAAAACTCACACCACACCAGGTTATAGCCCAACAGGTTTATTTGGAAGCACTAGCTTTCGGAGCGACGCTCCTTCATCAGGTGGTTGTGAAGAATAAGGTTGTAAGATACAAAATTTATAGCAGCAGAATTGCAGTGTCATGGACTGTAATATTAAACACATTTAGCTGAAGTGTTTATCTTTTAGAATGACCACGTTAGTCTCAGTCCCTTGATATGTAAATCCCAGAACTTTTGTAAAGTTACATCCTCAAGATAGCACCTAATGTTAAAAGCTATCTCAGCTCCAGTAATACCGTGAAGGTGTGAGGTTAAAGTCTGCCTGTGCCCCAGAGTTAGGTCAGACTGATTCTGTTTCTAAAGTGGGATTTACAGAACCTTACATCAATTTATGCAGTTTTTGAGCAAATACAAATTCAACCCTCAAATGTGTGTGTGCTGTGTGTGTGTGTGTGTGTGTGTGTGTGTATAGTATAATGGGGTCCCCTGTAGTGTGACATGACCCCAAGGTCCCAGCTGAGGCCACCCCCATGGGGAGTGAACTTGGCTATCAGCCTCTACTCGGCCACTCTGTTGTTGCCTGTCCCGAAGTCCACCTTGGAGGATGGTCACCCGAAGGTCTGAGGCCACCTGTCCCTAACGGCTGAAGTGTTCTCCAACTGAGAGGGACCAACCCTGCCTGGTGATTGTTGTGCACACTACAGCCTGACCTAACACTGGGACACAGACAGACTTTCACCTCACACCTTCAATGCATTACCTGAGCTGAGATGGCACCTATTGTGAAAAGCTATCTTAAGAATGTAACTTTAAAAAGCTCTGGGACTTACATATCAACGGACTGAAACTAATATGGTCATTCTAAACAATGAAAGGTGTAAGCTAAATGTGTTTAATATTACATTCCATGACACTGCAATTCTGTTGCTATAAATTCTGTGTCTTATAATCCTGCTCCACACCCACCTGATGAAGGAGCGTCGCTCCGAAAGCTAGTGCTTCCAAATAAACCTGTCGGACTATAACCTGGTGTTGTGGATTTTTTAACTTTGACCTATCCTTTTGTGTTTGACTCTCTCTTTCTTTGTCTGTCTGTCTCCTCCTTTCAGTTTAGCTGCCTCTTTCTCTCTAACTCCTGCATCAATTTGGGGGTGGCACGCTGGCTGAGTGGTTAGCACTGCTGCCTCTCAGCACCAAGGGCCTGGGTTCAATCCCAGCCTCAGGCCACAGTCTGTGTGGAGTTTGCATGTTCCCCCTGTGTCTGCGTGGGCTTCCTCCCACAGTCTGAAGGTGAGGGTGGATTGGCCATGGGAAAATGCCCCATAGTGTTCAGGGATGTGTGTGTGTGCACATCAGGGATGTGCAGGCTAGGTGGATTAGGTAGGTAGGGCAATGGGTCTGGGTTGGTTACTTTTGGAGGGTTGGTGTGAGCTTTTTGGGCCGAATGGCCTGTTTTCACACTGTAAGGGTTTTATGACCCATTGTTTTCTTACTCCCTCTCTGCATTTCTTTTCATTTCTCTCTCTGTGCCTCTATTGTTCCTTTCTCTCTACACCTTTCTTTCACCATCCCCCTCTCTCTACATTTTTCTTTGTCTCTCCATCTTTCTTTCTCTCCCTCCATCTCCCTCCTTCTCCGTCATTCCCTCTCTCCATCTTTATCAGTTTCTCTCTCTCCCTCCATCTATCTCTATCACTCACTCTCTCCCTCCAACTCTCTCTCCCTCTCTGTCCATCTCCAACTCTCTCCCTCCATCTCTCCCCTTCCCCCCTTTCCCTCCATCTCTCTCTTTCTCTCCCTCTTCCTCCATCTCTCTCTCTCTTCATCTCTCTCTCTCTTTTCATCTCTCTCTATCTCTCCATTTCTATCTCTCCCTCCATCTATCTCTACCACTCACTCTCTCCCTCCAACTCTCTCTTCTCTCTCCCACCCTCCATCTCTCTCTCCCACCTCCATTTCTTTCCCTCTCTCTTCCTCTCTCTCCTACCCTCCATCTCTATCACTCTCTCTCCTACCCTCCATCTCTATCACTCTCTCCCTCTCTCTCCCACCTTCCATCTCTCTCCCACCTCCATCTCTATCACTCTCTCTCCCACCCTCCATCTCTATCACTCTCTCTCCCTCTCTCTCCCACCCTCCATCTCTATCACTCTCTCTCCCTCTCTCTCCCACCCTCCATCTCTCTCACTCTCTCTCCCACCCTCCATCTCTCTCACTCTCTCTCCCTCTCTCTCCCCCACACTCCATCTCTCTCCCTCTCTCTCGCACCCTCCATCTCTCTCCCACCCTCCATCTCTATCACTCTCTCTCTCTCTCTCTCCCACCCTCCATCTCTATCACTGTCTCCCTCTCTCTCCCACCCTCCATCTCTCTCCCTCTCTCTCCCACCCTCCATCTCTCTCCCTCTCTCTCCCACCCTCCATCTCTCTCCCTCTCTCTCCCACCCTCCATCTCTCTCTCCCACCCTCCATCTCTATCACTCTCTCCCTCTCTCTCCCACCCTCCATCTCTATCACTCTCTCTTCCTCTCTCTCCCACCCTCCATCTCTATCACTCTCTCTCCCTCTCTCTCCCACCCTCCATCTCTATCACTCTCTCTCCCTCTCTCTCTCTCCCAACCTCCATCTCTATCATTCTCTCTCCCTCTCTCTCCCACCCTCCATCTCTATCACTCTCTCTCCCTCTCTCTCCCACCCTCTATCTCTATCACTCTCTCTCCCTCTCTATCCCACCCTCCATCTCTCTCCCACCCTCCATCTCTATCACTCTCTCTCCCTCTCTCTCCCACCCTCCATCTCTATCACTCTCTCTCCCTCTCTCTCCCACCCTCCATCTCTATCACTCTCTCTCCCTCTCTCTCCCACCCTCTATCTCTATCACTCTCTCTCCCTCTCTATCCCACCCTCCATCTCTCTCCCACCCTCCATCTCTATCACTCTCTCTCCCTCTCTCTCCCACCCTCCATCTCTATCACTCTCTCTCCCTCTCTCTCCCACCTCCATCTCTATCACTCTCTCTCCCTCTCTCTCCCACCCTCCATCTCTCTCTCCCACCTCCATCTCTATAACTCTCTCTCCCTTTCTCTCCCACCCTCCATCTCTATCACTCTCTCTCCCTCTCTCCCCCACCCTCCATCTCTCTCCCTCTCTCTCCCACCCTCTATCTCTATCACTCTCTCTCTCCCACCCTCCATCTCTATCACTCTCTCTCCCTCTCTCTCCCACCCTCCATCTCTATCACTCTCTCTCCCTCTCTCTCCATCTCTATCACTCTCTCTCCCTCTCTCTCCCACCCTCCATCTCTATCACTCTCTCTCCCTCTCTCTCCCACCCTCTATCTCTATCACTCTCTCTCCCTCTCTCTCCCACCCTCCATCTCTATCACTCTCTCTCCCTCTCTCTCCCACCTCCATCTCTATCACTCTCTCTCCCTCTCTCTCCCACTCTCCATCTCTCTCTCCCACCTCCATCTCTATCACTCTCTCTCCCTTTCTCTCCCACCCTCCATCTCTATCACTCTCTCTCCCCCACCCTCCATCTCTATCACTCTCTCTCCCTCTCTCCCCCACCCTCCATCTCTCTCACTCTCTCTCCCACCCTCCATCTCTATCACTCTCTCTCCCCTCTCTCTCTCTCCCACCCTCCATCTCTCTCCCTCTCTCTCCCACCTTCCATCTCTATCACTCTCTCCCTCTCTCTCCCACCTTCCATCTCTCTCCCACCTCCATCTCTATCACTCTCTCTCCCACCCTCCATCTCTATCACTCTCTCTCCCTCTCTCTCCCACCCTCCATCTCTATCACTCTCTCTCCCTCTCTCCCCCACCCTCCATCTCTCTCACTCTCTCTCCCACCCTCCATCTCTATCACTCTCTCTCACTCTCTCTCCCACCCTCCATCTTTATCACTTTCTCTCCCTCTCTCTCTCCCACCCTCCATCTCTCTCCCTCTCTCTCCCACCTTCCATCTCTATCACTCTCTCCCTCTCTCTCCCACCTTCCATCTCTCTCCCACCTCCATCTCTATCACTCTCTCTCCCACCCTCCATCTCTATCACTCTCTCTCCCTCTCTCTCCCACCCTCCATCTCTATCACTCTCTCTCCCTCTCTCTCCCACCCTCCATCTCTCTCACTCTCTCTCCCACCCTCCATCTCTCTCACTCTCTCTCCCTCTCTCTCCCCCACACTCCATCTCTCTCCCTCTCTCTCCCACCCTCCATCTCTCTCCCTCTCTCTCCCACCCTCCATCTCTATCACTCTCTCTCTCTCTCTCTCTCCCACCCTCCATCTCTATCACTCTCTCCCTCTCTCTCCCACCCTCCATCTCTATCACTCTCTCTTCCTCTCTCTCCCACCCTCCATCTCTATCACTCTCTCTCCCTCTCTCTCCCACCCTCCATCTCTATCACTCTCTCTCTCCCACCCTCCATCTCTATCACTCTCTCTCCCTCTCTCTCCCACCCTCCATCTCTATCACTCTCTCTCTCCCACCTCCATCTCTATCATTCTCTCTCCCTCTCTCTCCCAACCTCCATCTCTATCACTCTCTCTCCCTCTCTCTCCCACCCTCCATCTCTATCACTCTCTCTCCCTCTCTCTCCCCACCCTCCATCTCTATCACTCTCTCTCCCTCTCTCTCCCACCCTCTATCTCTATCACTCTCTCTCCCTCTCTATCCCACCCTCCATCTCTCTCCCACCCTCCATCTCTATCACTCTCTCTCCCTCTCTCTCCCACCTCCATCTCTATCACTCTCTCTCCCTCTCTCTCCCACCCTCCATCTCTCTCTCCCACCTCCATCTCTATAACTCTCTCTCCCTTTCTCTCCCACCCTCCATCTCTATCACTCTCTCTCCCTCTCTCTCCCACCCTCCATCTCTATCACTCTCTCTCCCTCTCTCCCCCACCCTCCATCTCTCTCCCTCTCTCTCCCACCCTCCATCTCTATCACTCTCTCTCTCCCACCCTCCATCTCTATCACTCTCTCTCCCTCTCTCTCCCACCCTCCATCTCTATCACTCTCTCTCCCTCTCTCTCCCACCCTCCATCTCTATCACTCTCTCTCCCTCTCTCTCCCACCCTCTATCTCTATCACTCTCTCTCCCTCTCTCTCCCACCCTCCATCTCTATCACTCTCTCTCCCTCTCTCTCCCACCTCCATCTCTATCACTCTCTCTCCCTCTCTCTCCCACCCTCCATCTCTCTCTCCCACCTCCATCTCTATCACTCTCTCTCCCTTTCTCTCCCACCCTCCATCTCTATCACTCTCTCTCCCCACCCTCCATCTCTATCACTCTTTCTCCCTCTCTCCCCCACCCTCCATCTCTCTCACTCTCTCTCTCCCACCCTCCATCTCTATCACTCTCTCTCCCTCTCTCTCTCCCACCCTCCATCTCTCTCCCTCTCTCTCTCCCACCTTCCATCTCTATCACTCTCTCCCTCTCTCTCCCACCTTCCATCTCTCTCCCACCTCCATCTCTATCACTCTCTCTCCCACCCTCCATCTCTATCACTCTCTCTCCCTCTCTCTCCCACCCTCCATCTCTATCACTCTCTCTCCCTCTCTCCCCCACCCTCCATCTCTCTCACTCTCTCTCCCACCCTCCATCTCTATCACTCTCTCTCCCTCTCTCTCCCACCCTCCATCTTTATCACTCTCTCTCCCTCTCTCTCTCTCTCCCACCCTCCATCTCTCTCCCTCTCTCTCCCACCTTCCATCTCTATCACTCTCTCCCTCTCTCTCCCACCTTCCATCTCTCTCCCACCTCCATCTCTATCACTCTCTCTCCCACCCTCCATCTCTATCACTCTCTCTCCCTCTCTCTCCCACCCTCCATCTCTATCACTCTCTCTCCCTCTCTCTCCCACCCTCCATCTCTCTCACTCTCTCTCCCACCCTCCATCTCTCTCACTCTCTCTCCCTCTCTCTCCCCCACACTCCATCTCTCTCCCTCTCTCTCTCCACCCTCCATCTCTCTCCCTCTCTCTCCCACCCTCCATCTCTATCACTCTCTCTCTCTCTCTCTCTCCCACCCTCCATCTCTATCACTCTCTCTCCCTCTCTCTCTCCCACCCTCCATCTCTATCACTCTCTCTTCCTCTCTCTCCCACCCTCCATCTCTATCACTCTCTCTCCCTCTCTCTCTCCCACCCTCCATCTCTATCACTCTCTCTCTCCCACCCTCCATCTCTATCACTCTCTCTCCCTCTCTCTCCCAACCTCCATCTCTATCATTCTCTCTCCCTCTCTCTCCCACCCTCCATCTCTCTCTCCCACCTCCATCTCTATCATTCTCTCTCCCTCTCTCTCCCAACCTCCATCTCTATCATTCTCTCTCCCTCTCTCTCCCACCCTCCATCTCTATCACTCTCTCTCCTCTCTCTCTCCCACCCTCTATCTCTATCACTCTCTCTCCCTCTCTCCCCCACCCTCCATCTCTCTCCCTCTCTCTCCCACCCTCCATCTCTATCACTCTCTCTCCCCTCTCTCTCCCACCCTCCATTTCTATCACTCTCTCTCCCTCTCTCTCCCACCTTCCATCTCTCTCCCACCTCCATCTCTATCACTCTCTCTCCCTCTCTCTCCCACCCTCCATCTCTATCACTCTCTCTCCCTCTCTCTCCCACCCTCCATCTCTCTCACTCTCTCTCCCACCCTCCATCTCTCTCACTCTCTCTCCCTCTCTCTCCCCCACACTCCATCTCTCTCCCTCTCTCTCCCACCCTCCATCTCTCTCCCTCTCTCTCCCACCCTCCATCTCTATCACTCTCTCTCTCTCTCTCTCCCACCCTCCATCTCTATCACTCTCTCCCTCTCTCTCCCACCCTCCATCTCTATCATCACTGTCCCTCTCTCTCCCACCCTCCATCTCTCCCCCTCTCTCTCCCACCCTCCATCTCTATCACTGTCTCCCTCTCTCTCCCACCCTCCATCTCTCTCCCTCTCTCTCCCACCCTCCATCTCTATCACTCTCTCTCCCTCTCTCTCCCACCCTCCATCTCTATCACTCTCTCTCCCCCTCTATCCCACCCTCCCTCTCTCTCCCACCCTCCATCTCTATCACTGTCTCCCTCTCTCTCCCACCCTCCATCTCTATCATCACTGTCCCTCTCTCTCCCACCCTCCATCTCTCTCCCTCTCTCTCCCACCCTCCATC